>NW_026779513.1:0-95660 GCF_030144855.1 Hypanus sabinus | reverse complement strand
GTTGCTGTTTGGACTGTAATCATTGAAACTACTACTGTCGCCTCATTGTGAATTATTTTGCCTCACTATCGGTGTTTATTAACTAGAAATATCAGAGGATGTATTGAATGGAGCCTGAGGTAAGATAAAGGCAAACATTGCAATTTTAGTTTCAACGTTATAAAACTGCTGTGTGTTAATTTTATATCACTTTACGGGAGAATGTCAGTGCAGCACTCTGTCAACTGGACTTTAATTGTAGTTGGGTAATGCAACAAGACAAAGATCCAAAAGACAAGAGTAAATCAATAAGAGAATAATTTTAAAAGAAAATTAGAATGGCCTAGTCATAGTCCTAACGTTAAGCCCTTCGGAAGTTGCGGAATGGCCTGAAGCAGCAGTTCCGTCGAGGAATCCTACCAACACCCCAGAGTTGAAGCTGTTTTGTAAGGCGGAATGACATAAAATTCTTCCAAGCCGATGTGCAGGAAGATCAACAGTTAACGGAAGCATTTGTTTGAATTTATTCCTGTACGGGGGATTGGGGGCACGGCGGAGTTGGGGGGGGGGGGATGGAGGTCACACCAGTTAATGAAAGCCAAGGTTCACAGACTTATTTTGAATAAGTACATGCAATATTGAATGATATTAATATTGTCATAACGAGACTCACAGCGTTTGAAATTGACTCTGTTTACATTTTCGGTCATTTTTGGAGAGCCGCTTTCTGCATTGCCAGGATAACAGCCCACTTGACCGGTATGGAGTGGTAAACATTTTTATCGCGCTCTCGTCACCGTTGCTCAGTGAGAGTCAGTGGCGTCAGGAGCAGATGTAACAGACTGATAAAGGGGTGGGGAGGAAGTTGTGAGCATTGACTGTGTGTACTGAATTATTCCTGTGTTGGAATGAAGAGAAAACTAATGATGATCCCCTTTTCCATCCAGTTCCATCTGCTCATTCCCCGCGCATCTTGTTTAACCTCTCTCCGGGCTGTAACCCACCACCTCAATGATATATATCAATCATCTTGTTTAACCTCTCTCCGGGCTGTAACCCACCACCTCAATGATATATATCAATCATCTTGTTCAATTCTCTGTCCAGTCTGTTTCCCACCAACTCAATGATATATATCAACCATTTTGTTCAATCTCTGTCCAGTCTGTATCCCACCAACTCAATGATATATATCAACCATCTTGTTCATCTACTGTCCATTCTGTATTCCACCACCTCAGTGATATATATCAACCATCTTGTTCAGCCCCTGTCCGTTCTGTATCCCACCACCTCAATGACAATCTGTATCGCATCAATAATTACAGTTTTATTTTCAACGTTACAAAATGGCGAAGCGTTAATCTTGACAACATTTAAAGTGAGTCTGTTATTTCATTTATTTTTTGTCACTTTTGGAGAGCCATTTTCTCTGTTGCCAGGGTAACCGCCCATGTGACTTGCAGGGAGTGGTGCTCATTTTTATCGCTCTCTGGTCACGGTCCCTCAGTGAGAGACAGCGGCCTCCGGACCGGATGTGACAGACTGATAGTGGGGTGGGGAGGATTTTGTGAGCAGTGAATGTAACGACTGTATTAGCTCTGTGTTGGAATGAAGGCGAAACTAATGAATGTGGGCATTACATTTGTGCAACTTTGTTCAGGCCGTCACAAACATCTTGTAATCAGTCAATAGTTGTGCATCATTTAAAGTAAAAAGAGAAAATGCTGAGACCGTTCAGCAGATCGGGCAGTAACTTGGACAGTCCCAATTCAGATACTGGCTCTTCCACAGTTTTTCTTTCCACACATCCTATCTGATGAAACAAGTTTCCAGCACTATTATTTCAATTTTGTATCAATAGCATTTTAATCCTGTTAGCCTACAGAAAATATGATGGCCAATTGTGCCGGACAACTCCTCACTTAACAATAAGATAACGATAAATTGTGTTCAGTTTAGCTGCAGGAGACAATGTGAAACGTATCGCTTGTATCTGGTGACTCACGCCCAGGCTTTCCAGCCCGGTCATTGGTCCAGTCAGATGATCGTCAGGTTCCCGTTCTGCCATAGGTTGATGGAGTGTTAGTTTCTGAACTCTGATTGGCCGAAATACCGGTAACAAGGAGTCCTAGAGTTGAGGTTTGGGCTGTAATCCTTAGTACTTATACAGATGGGACACGATGCTCCTCCTTCCAAATGAATCAGAAGTCTCGGGCATCTGGACATTGGTTGTGGATATATCCCTGAATACACCACTTGCTGTGAGATGTGTGGACGATGTGCGAGGCTTCTGGCGTCGGTAAGTGACAGGATCATCTGTGTGACACTGTGAGGTTGGGTCATGGGATATCCTAGTTTCAGATCAAGTAAAATGGACCCGGGGGTCAACTTGCCCAGGTTTATAATGTGTTGAGCGAGTATTTCTGGTCTGTAAAATAATTGTTCAAACCGTGTTTGTAAATTCCCCCTCACTGTCACACGTCCGCCAGGCAGTGGAAATCTAACAGAAACTAAAGATGCTGGAGAGCTGCAGTAAAAACTGAAAATGTTTGAAGTAATTGTGACGAACGGTGTAAAGCTGAATCGTCAAATTTGTTCCTTTCCCCACAGCTGTTCCTTACCTGCTGAGTGTTCCTGGTAATTCCAGTTTCCTTTTAATACTTTCACCCTGGACTGGTTTATATTTCCTGAAATTAACCTGATTTAACCTGGGAATGGAAATGGCACTAAATTGTTCTGGTATCCATTTGCCTGTTGTTCCTGGGAATCTGTTCAGTGTATTTGTTAATAACAAGGTTCACATGAATAATCTCAGAAATGATCGGCTTTATGAATGAGGAGCATTTGATGGTTCTGGACCTGTGCTCGATGGAGTTCAGAGGGACGGTGAGGGTGGTGGAGGGATGTATGGTTAATAAACCTACCGAATGCTGAAAGGCCTGGATACAGTGGACATGGAGATGATGCTTCCATTAGACAGAGAGTCTGTGATCTGACAGCACACTCAGAATAAAGAAGCCTACCTTTAAAATTGTGTTGACAGAAAGGCAGACAGACAGACAGACTTTACTGATCCCAAGGGAAATTAAGTTTCGTCCCAGTTGCACCAACCAAGAATAGAGTAGAAATATAGCAAAATAAAACCAGGAATAATAAAGTAATGATAAGTAAATTATGCCAGTGGAAATAAGTCCAGGACCAGCCTGTTGGCTTAGAGTGTCTGACACTCCAAGGGAGGAGTTGTAAAGTATGATGGCCACAGGCAGAATTGACTTCCTATGACGCTCAGTGTTACATCTCGGTGGGATGAGTCTCTGGTTGAATGCACTCCTGTGCCTAACCAGTACGTTATGGAGTGGATGGGAGTCATTGTTCAAGATGGCATGCAACTTGGACAGCATCCTCTTTTCAGACACCACTGTCAGAGAGTCCGGTTCCACCCCCCACAACATCACTGGCCTTACGAATGAGTTTGTTGATTCTGTTGCTGTCTGCTACCCTCAGCCCGCGGCCCCAGCACACAACAGCAAATATGATAACACTGGCCACCACAGCCTCGTAGAACAACCTCAGCATCGTCCAGCAGATGTTAAAGGGCCTCAGTCTCCTCAGGAAATAGAGACGGCTCTGACCTTTCTTGTAGACAGCCTCAGTGTTCTTTGACCAGTCCAGTTTATTATCAATTCGTATCCCCAGGTACTTGTAATCCTCCACCATGTCCACACTGACCCTTTGCATGGAAAGGGTTCACTGGTGCCTTGACGCTCCACAGGTCCACCACCTGCTGTTTAGTTTTTTTTTCCACAGTAAGCTGCAGATGATTCTGTACGCACCAGGTGAGAAAGTTTCCCACTGTAGCCTTGTGCTCAGCCTCACCTCCCTTGCAGATGCATCCAACTATGGCAGAATCATCAGAAAACTTCTGAAGATGGCAAGACTCTGTGCAGTAGTTGAAGTCTGAGCTGTAGAAGGTGAAGAGAAAGGGAGACAGGACAGTCCCCTGTGGAGTCCCAGTGCTGCTGACCACTCTGTCTGACACACAGTGTTGCAAGCGCACGTACCGTGGTCTGCCAGTCAGTTAATCAATAATCCATGACACCAGGGAATCATCCGCCATCATCACTGTCAGCTTCTCACCCAGCAGAGCAGGGCGGACGGTGTTGAACGCACTGGAGAAGTCAAAAAACATGACCCTCACAGTGCTCGCCGGCTTGTCCAGGTGGGCATAGACAAGGTTCTGCAGGTAGAAGAAGTCATTTTCAACTCCTCGTCGGGACTGGTAGGCGAACTAGAGGGGGTCTAAGTGTGGCATAACCATAGGCCGGAGCTGCTGCAGAACAAGACTGTCCAGCGTCTTCATGATGTGGGAGGTCAATGCCACCCCGTCTGTAGTCATTGGAGCCGCTGAAGCGCGGCGTCTTCGGTACAGGGATGAGGCAGGACGTCTTCCACAGCCCAGGAACCCTCTGGAGACTCAGGCTCAGGTTGAAAACATGGTGAAGTACCCCACATAGCTGGGGGGAGGCACAGGCTTTGAGCACCCTGGGGCTGACACCATCCGGGCCTGCAGCCTTGCTTGAGAAAAATCTCTTCAGTTAAAGGATGGCTGCTGTGTGGAAACTGTTGCCGCAGAGGGTGGTGGAGACTGCCCTTTGAGTATATTTATGGCAGATTTTAATATGTTCGCGATTGCTCAATAGCAGGGTGAAGGCAGGAATATGGTGTAAGAATAAAAATCATGTTTGAATGGTGGAGCAGACTCGATGGACAGAATCATCTAATTCTCCTACATCTTGTGTCGGACCATAACTGAACGATGACTCCTTCGTATCCCGTATCAGACATTGGGAAGTGCGAGGGGAAATTTCAGATTTGTTCTTTGAGATCGTTATATTTGTCTTCAACATTTAAACTTCGATAAACGGAAATAGTTTTTTTTTTCTCATTTGTATTGTTAATGTGCTTTATTATCTCCCTAGTTAAAGTTAGACCTGCGGTGAGAGATTTATTGGAAGAAAAACCCCAACTGGAAGGAAACCGCGACTGAAAACGAGGGAACAGCAACAAATGAACCAGCCCGAAGACTGAGAGCATCAACTGGACAGAACCCTCCTGACTCAGAGTTTCCATTGATTCGTTCAGCAGAAAGTCTGGTGAGTCTCCTTTAGTCAAACACTGGTCATTTAGACATTACATATCTGTACAATGGAAGGTAGGAAACAATTGGAATGAGACGGAAAGTGCCAGTTATTCCTCTGTCAGACCCAGCTGCAATCACTCCAAGTTTGGTAATGTGTTGTCCGCAGCCCGGCTCTTTAAAGCCACTCACATTCCCTCAGTGTTTGCACATTTCAAGCTTTTGCGTGTTTTGAAGCAGTTTTTGGTCAGTTCTGAGTGGGGAGAGGGAATGTCTGCAGTTCGTTTATACTTACTGTCTTTCAGAAATGTAATTGCTTGAACTTAATTTGTGCCGACTCACGAACCATATCCTGTACCTTCTGAACCAAATTATCGATTTACACGACAGGTAGGAATAGGTGTCACCCCGGGAACATCACTAAGCGCGTAACTCAAGTCCAAGAAACAGCTTCTCACCGTCAGCTTCCGCTTCCTAACAACCACCTGTTTGCAGACTCTGGGGCCCTGTAACAAACTCAATGTTAACAGCAAGATTAGACAGTATCTAATATAAAGAGGAACTTGTGCTTCCTGGGGGCAGGTCTGGCACATGTGACGCTCGCAAGGAAAACCTCAAGGAGGGCGATCAGCGGGAAAGGAAGAATGGACGAGGGTGTCGCGTAGGATGCGGATGTGTGTGGTTGGGGGGTAAGGGAAAGATATGTTTGTTGCTACTATCCCGTTTGAGATGGCGAAAGTTACGGAGAATTGGGCGCTGGACGCAGAACCTGGTGGTGTGGTAGATGAGGACCAGAGGAAACATCTCCCTTGTGGAGCCGCGGGTGGATGGGCTGAGGGCAGACGGAAGATGGGCGGAGGAAATGCGGTTTAGGGCAGCATTGCTGGGGAAGAAAGGAAGAAGGAGGACATCTCATTAGTTCTGGAATGAAAAGCCTCATCCTGAGAGCAGATGCGGCGGGGACAGAGGAACTGAGAGAAGGGATGGAATAGGTATAGTGCAGGTAGCTGAGAGAATCAATGGGTTTATACAAGATGTCAGTGGATATACGACCTCCTGAGATGAAGAAAGATAGTTCGAGAAAAGGGTTCGACGAGTCAGTAAATGGACTAAGTAAACTTGACAGTAGGCGCAGGAAGAAGCACCAATGCATTCTGAAGTGTTGTGTCAGAGGAGTAGGAAAGCGATACCGGTGCAGGCTTGGAACAAGGATTATTCCACATTCCCGGCAGTGGGTAGCGGTTAGGTCGAAGGTACATTGTGCTTATTGTAAATGTTATTGTGTAAGGGAGTGACATGACTTCACTTCTTTGTGCTTTGTTTAGATTGTACCTGTATTAAGGTGTAAAATCCCGTTCCCCATACTAACACTGATTATCCAGACCAAAGAAAAAACTGCCGGAGGAACTCAGTGGGTCAGTCAGCATCTGTGGAGGGAAATAGACCGTCAACATTCCGGGCCGAGACCCTCCCTCTGGAATGAGAGTGGACGGGAAATAGTCAGAGAAAAGAGGTGAGGGGTGGGGATGGGGCAAGAGCCGGGGAGTAAGAGGTGGATCCAGGTGAGGGGGAGGTGGAAGGTGGAAATAGTGACAGGGGTGGGAGGTGAGTGATCGGGGCAACACGAGGCTGCAGAAGATGGAATTTAATTCCATAGAGGATTAACAAAGTGGTTAGAGAGTATTTGTTATAGAGAATACGATGAAGATTCGCCAGATTGATCCCTGGAGTGGTGGGTATCGGCAAAGTGAAAATTATTTGGGATTTGATGAGATTTTACCTGGAATATGGTGTAATATCCTGCTCCTCATAAAAACACGGGTTATACAGACCAAAGAACAAACTGCCAGAAGAACTCAGTGGGTCGTGCAGCATCTGTGGAGGGAAATGGACTGTCAACATTTCGGGCCGAGACCCTCCCTCTGGACTGAGAGTGGACGGGAAATAGTCAGAGAAAAGAGGTGAGGGGTGGGTATAAGGGTGGGCTGGGGAGGGAGAGGTTGATCATGGTGTGGGGGAGGCAGTGGGGTAGAAGTGGCGACAGTGGTTAGGAACTGAGTGGTGGGGTCAGAACAGAGCTGCAAATGATGGTGCCAAGATGAGGCCACCCTCGCGGTGGACGGTCAGCTCGTTAACTTCCGGCTGGGTTCCCTCACCTCATGGTATGAATATCGATTTCTCAATTTGGTGATCAACATTTCCAATTTCCACACTTACCCTATTCGCCAGTCTGACCTTTTACTGCTTTTCACCTGCCCACTACTTCTTTGTGGAACCCCTCTTACTTATCTTCAGTCCAAAACGAGGGTCTTGGCCCGGAATGTCCACTGTTTGCACATTTCTATGAATGCTATCTGACCTGATGCCTGCCTGCTGCATATTGAGGAAATTATTTACATAGAGTATTGACAAAGAGGTTAGGGAGTATTTGCTACAGAGAGTGCGATAAAAATTCAGCAGACTAATTCCGAGGCTGTTGGAATTCTTAAATGAAGAGCGATCAAATTCGAAAACTCTTCCATTTGGGGAATTGAGGACTGACAAGTGAACACACGGAAATACCAAACATCTTTAAAGAGTGAACTGAGGATCCGAGTCTCTGAGGCAGGTGACGGCTGTTCGAGACTGAGATGAGGAAATGTCTCCACTTGGAGGGTGGTAAATGTTTGCAAGTCCCCAGCACAGAGGGCGGTGAAGACTCAATGACCTTCTTTACATAAAACAGTGGCCGGCAGATGTGTGGAGCCGAAGGGATCGAGGAAATGAAGATCGGGCAGAAACATGTGGCTGAGATGGAAGAAAAGCCTCCATTTGTTGATGATTAGACGGGCTGAATGGCCCCTGCTGGTGTTTCTGACTTGATGTTTCAGTGTTCCTGTACATTAAGGCCAGAGGATTGTGAATAGAAATTAGTGTTTATAAACATAGACTGATTTAGATCAAACCTGCACAGTTCCGTTCTGTGTATAAATTCTATGTGAGCCCGGCATGGGGATGAGCTCTTGACTCTATGACCAGGGAAAGCGGAAAGGGGAAGTGTACAGAGCAAAGCGTTGAAATGTATCTGCTGTCAATATGAAATACTGTGGAAAATGCAGCATGTGGGTCGGGCGGTATGTGATGGGCGATCAGCGGAGTCACCGGTTCAGTAAGGAGAACCCCCACAAGTCACCTGATCCCGTTTCCCGCTCCCATTTTACCACAGATCTGCAGCATCTGCGGGTTTTTATCCCCCCGTGTATGTGTAGATTCATTTTCCGTCCGTTCAGACAAGGCAGTGAGATCCCGATCTGTCACGTTCACTCATTGAAGGCTTTTTTTTTTCTTGACTCCACTCCACTATTATGACCTGCTAAGCGTAGCCAATGTTTCCCGATGTTTGATCGTATTTCTGAGAGAATTAAGCTTTTTCCAATCATCTGGGCTTCTCAAAAATGTTTAAACTTCTGTTAAGCCTCCCTCTAGAAGTTCAGAAATAGCAATCTAGGCCGAATACCATTTCCACACGATTAAAACGGGCTATCGGTTTATTAGTTTTCTGTTGTATTTTTGCACTACTTATTTAATTATATACTTATTGCATTTCATTGTGTCCGATATTGTTATGTATTGCATTCTGGTGCTGCCGCAGATTCATTTAAATGCATTTATCAGAAAATGAAGTTTCCCTCCAGAATTTCCAAAGGAAGACTCCAGCTGTCTTATAATTCCGCACAATTAAAATGGGGAAACAGTTTATTATTTTTGGCATGTACCGAGGTTCAGTGGAAGTCTTGTAATCGGTAAAATCCAGGCAGGTCAATACAGTATATTGAGGTGAAATCGGGTAAATCAATAACAGCGTAACAAATTATTGTGGTTAGAGAGAAAGTGCGGTGCAGGTATATATGTGGTGCAAAGTCACATCGAGGTACATTGTGGGGTCAGGAATCCATCTCGTCACACTGGGAACATTCAGTTCGCTTATAACAGCAGAATGGCACGGTCCTTGAGCCTAATGTTATGTTTCTGTTCTATTTTATCTTCGACCCGATGGGAGGTGAGAAGTGAGAATGTCCAGGTCTGTGGGGATCTTTGATAATGTTGCATGCTTTACTGAGGCTGCGGGCAGGACAGAGAGAGTCCATGAAGGGGAGACTTGTTTCTCTGATCTGCTCAGCTGTGTCGCAGTTCTCTGCTGTCTTCAGTCCAGCAGGTATCTCATCAGCTCAGTGCTATACTTATATCAACAACGTTTCTTCCAACAGTTGTCTTCATTGTGAAGTATTTTCTTCCGCCTTGTACCTCATTGAGTTTTCCAGGAATTGCTTTTTGTTTGGCTAAAACTACCAGAGGTTTAACTGAATCAACACGCGAGGTAAATAGAGCCATTAAAATTTCAGTGTTTCTGTTACAAAATGGCTGCTTAAAATGGTTAATCTTTGTCACAATGTAACTCATAGCGGATGATGTGGATTTTGTTATTTCCTCTCTCAATTATCTTTTGGCGAGTTACTTCCTCCGTTTCCACGGTAACAACTGGCCAGAACTGCAACAGGAGTTGCACAATTTTATCGCTCTTTGGTCACTGCCTCTCAGCATCCTGTCAGTGGCCTCTGGAGCATATGCAACAGAGTGACAGTGGGAGGAAAGGAGGCTGTTTGCATTGACTGTGTGGAATGTATTACACCAGGGTCAGAGTGGACTGAGAACTAACATATTAATGGTTGTGGCTATGGCATTTTCATCACATGGCCGAACAGTTTGGGGTGACACAAACATTTCTACAATCAGATTGTATCTGTGTGTTCAATAGAGAGGAAATACTACTGTTGCAGGGAACTTAAAGCAAGAAGAAGAAAATGCAGGATACGCCCAGCAGGTCGACAGCACCTTGAGCAGCCCCAATTATGAAACTGGGTCTTCCACTATTTCTACTTTCACAGATGTAGCTGAGATCCCAGCATTTTCTATTGCATAATTTTACATTATGAACATTTTGTTCCTGCCACACTGTGGAAAAAATGGCAGCTAACAGTGCAGGGTAAGATCCCACACAGCGATGACACAGGGATCAAATGTGCTCGGTTTAGCTGCTGTGGACAGGCTGAAGGACATCCTCATCCTCTGTACCGACCGGGGAACCAGCCTGAGCACCGGCACCGGCAGAGGGTCATTAGGTTCCAATTCACGATAGTTTGTGAATTGGAAATGTCCAGGAACACCACGGCAAATCGCTGGCACCAAACATCGCAGAGTTGTGTGTTATTATATTGGGACGAAGTCTCTGAGAAAATGGAATGGGCTGTTTGGGGCTTCAGTCCACTTGGTAATCATACAGGTGTTTATTGTGAACTTCTCAGTCTGCAGTGAAGCCGAGGATCCGCGAGATTGGACATTGGTTGTACGGATATCACCGACTACAACACGTTTTATCTGTCAAGCGGACTCGATGACAGGAAGCAGAGAGTGAAGACTGAAGATTGATTTATTGAATGGAGGTTTGTGACGAGTGGCATGCAAGTGATAACACTGAGGCCTCTATAATTCATTGGTCAGGACATTAACTTGAATGTGAATGTGCATGGCATCGTCAGCAGGTTTGATATGAAATTCGGAAGTATGCTTGATATTACAACAGGATACAATGAATTTAAAGAGATCTTGATCAGTTTTAGAGTTGGGATGTGGAATGGCAACTGTTTTTCAAATTGGACGAGTGACTGATGGTGAATGATGGACAGTCAGTCCATGGTGGGACTGAAATAGTGAATGGTGGGACACCGAGTGTGTGGAACAGAGAAACCGGGGAGTACAATTCTACGTTTTCCTGAAAGTTCAGCAAAGAAGGCTTTAACCATGCTGGCCTTCATCAGTTGTGGCTTTGAGCTTTGGGTTATGGGTATTATATTGTGGTTACATAAATTACTGGTGAGGCTATTACAGGCCTATTCATAGGCAGACGTTTGGCCAAGCTGGATCTTTATTCCGCTGAGCACAGGAGAATGAGTTGGTATTGTAGAAGTTTATAAAATCAGGAAGGGACATAGATAATTTGGTTGGTCGTGGTATATTCTCTCGGATTCAAGATCCAAGTTATTTAATGTCATTCCAGTACACAAGTGAAAAGGAGAATAACATATTCTGGATCTGACGCAGGAACAATAGAAAAAACACTGGAAGATAAAGAGCACAATTATAAAAACACACACTACATATGATAGCTTTAAACATTGAACGTATGTCCATGAAATGATAATAGGAAGAGGAGTGTCTGGACATATGGTGACTGACAGGAAATTTTAAAATAGTGGTGATGGGGGTGTGGAGCGGTGAGTTATTGGGTGGAGTTGTTGATTTCCTTTACTGTTTGAGAAAATAACTATTTTTGAGTCTACTGGTCCTGGAGGTGATGCCACGTAGCCTTTCCTGTTGGGAGTGGGTCAAAGAGTCCATGCGCAAGACCGGGTGGGACTGTTGCCGGCCTCTTTCCCGCATGCACTGCACATAGTCCATTCTTTGCAGCCTTTTTAGAAAGTAGAGATGTTGGGGAGCGAGCATTGTGGAATGTGTTCTGGGACCATGAGGGGTTGTGTGAGATGTGCACGCCCAGGAGTTTGAAACTGCTTCCGGTTTCCACAGCTGCTGATGTAAAGACGTGTGTGAGTGGTGCAAGTTCTCCTGAAATGGATAACCATCTCCTTTGTCTCGTTGACGTTGAAGAAGAGGCTAGCCAGTAGTCATTTGCTTCTGAAGGTGTAGATTTGAAGACACATGAGCGAACTGTTGACGATGGCCGTGAAGTCATCAGTGAGCTGGTGTCCACACTGACGGAGTACATGGACTGGGATGTTTTCTGGCCCGGCTGCCTCACAGGGGTTGAATCTCTGCACAGTCCTCTCATCTGCTGTTGTTACATTGTGTGGCTGTTCTCCTCGGAGAGTGCAGCTTTCGTGACTTGCTCGAGTTTCGAGCCTCGAAGCATTGTTTAGACCGTACGGGAGGGGAACGTGACTCATGCAGTCAGCGCCATTTTCACCAACGTAGTCTGTAATGCCGTTGATGCCCAGTCAAATATACCAAGGATTCTTCCCCAGGGTTGGGGAGTCCGAAGCCAAAGGCCACAGATACAATGGAGCGGAGACACCAGAGACACCTGAGAGGCCATCTCAAAACACAGTGCGAGTGATTATCTGGAACGATCTGCGCAGTGTTTGCTTCGTTGGTTCTCTGCCTCTGGTTCAGCTTTCTCACCATGTTTGGAAATTCCCATTCATTTTCAGCTGTCTGTGACTCAAGTTGTAGGAGACCTGAAATCAAATCAGAAAATGTTTGAAGCCATTCCGACACAGCGAGTTGGAGCTGAAACATTAACTTTGTTTCACTTCACAGATATTCCTTATCTATTGACTGTTTCTTGCATTTTCATTTATTTTTAGAACATTACGTTGGAATGATTTACGTCTCCTGGGAAATGGAATTGTATAGGACACACAATGTAATTCATTCCCTTACAGAAACAGGGCTTTCAGACAATCTAGTCAGTGTCATTCTCCGCCTAGGCCCATATACGTGCACCCAGACCACAGCCCTCAATACCTCCCTTATCCATGTACCCATAGAAAATTCTCTTAAATTTTGCAATTTAACCTGAATTTGCATTCGTGAATTATCGAAATAGTTCCTCCTCAGATTCCCCCTTAATATTCCACTTTTTGCCCTAAATCCATGACCTCACCAAACCTGAGGGGCAAAAAACTACATGAGTTCACGCTATCTATACCATCATAGTTTGTATACCTCAAGCAGGGGTATCCTTTGTAAACCTCTGGCAGGGGTTCGCAGTCTGGGAACCACGGACACCATGGTTAATGGTAGGGGTCTGTGGCATAAAAAAAGTTTCATCACAATCTCTTGTGCTTCACAGATTTCTAACTTGTTCAATCTACCCCTGTGACTCAGCTCCTTAAATACTAACAACATCCGTGTCTGCCAGGCCTCCTGCCGTCTCTACACTTGCCTGCCAAGAGCTATTTAGTGTAAGCTGCTCCATCTCTGACACATCCGTGCGCTTTCCAGATCTCTCCATCTCTAGAGACAGGTTGTTAACCAACATCTTTTATAAACTTAATGATTCCCGTGATAATCTCGACGATGCCTCTTCCCGGCCTATCACCTCTAAATTTTCTCAGTTTCATTGCTCCCCCGGCATCTGTTCACAGGATCCGGCAGTCCTCCCCCCACTATTGATGCAGGCCTCACTCACATTTACCGTACTCCCGTGCTCACCCCATCTTCCTATCACCGTAACAGTGATAGAGTTGCTCTTGTCCTTACCTACCGCCCCTTCAGCCTCTGCAACTTCCACCATCTCCAAAGAGATCTTACAGCTAAACATATTTTCAACTTCCTCGCCCACCCCACCCTCTTCTTTCAACAGGGATCACTCCCTCCATAATTCCCTTGTTCATTCATCCCTCCTCACTAATCTCCCTCCATCCACTTATCCCTACAAGTGGCCTAAGTGCTACAACTACCCGTCCACCTCCTCCCTCCCCTCCATTCAGACACAAAACAGTCCTTCCAGCTGAAGCGACACTTCACCTGCGAATCTGCTGGTGTCATCTATTTTGTCGTGTGCCCCCGATGCGGCCTCGTTTACATTGGTGAGAACAGCCATAAATTGGGAGACCATTTTGCCGAGCATCCCTGTATCATCTGCCACAAGGGAGACTTTGCAGCGGCCAAACATTTTAATTCTGATCCCCATTCCGACGTCCCGGTCAATGGCCTCTTCTTGTGCCAAGATGAGACCGCCCTCAGGGTGGCGGATCAACATCTTATAATCCATCTGGGTCCCCTCCAACCTGATTGTATGAATAATGAATTCTCCTTCCAGTAAACAAAGCCCACCTCTCCCCCCCCCATTCTGAACTTTCATTTCTCCCTGGGTCCCCTCATTCCCTTTCTCCTATTGACAACGCTCTGATTCTTTCCTCTCCAGCCCTTGAACAGACCATCACTTGACTTCACCGATCACCTTCCAGCTCCCCACTTTATTCCCCCCCCCGACCTTTGTATTCAGATCACTTCCCCCTCCTGCTCAGGAATGAAAAAGGCTCGTGGTCCAAACTGTGGACAGCTTACTCTTTTCCTTAACCACTGCCTGCTGTGCTGAATTTCTCTAGAATTTTGTCTGTGTTACTCTGGATTTCCAGCGTTTGCAAGCTTTCTCGTGTTTAAGTGTGGCAATTACCGTAAGAATTATTTGGGCTTTGTTAAGATTGTACCTGGAATATGATGTAAAATCCCGCTCCCCATACTAACACGGGTTATACAGACAACAGAACAAACTGCCGGAGGAACTCAGTGGGTTGGGCAGCATCTGTGGAGGGAAATGGTCCGTCAGCATTTCGGGCCGAGCCCCTCCCACTGGACTGAGAGTGGACGGAAATAGTCAGAGAAAAGAGGTGAGGGGTGGGGATGGGGCAAGAGCTGGGGAGTGAGAGGTGTATCCAGGTGAGGGGGGAGGTGGGAAGGTGGAAATAGTGATAGGCGTGGGAGGTGAGTGATTGGGACATCACGGGGCTGCAGAAATGGAATCAAATTCTGTGGAAGATTATCTAACAAGTAAGAGAGAGTTTGTTTTAGAGATTCACCACATTGATTCCTGGAGGACGTTGAAGTCTCAGTGATCGTCTTCACATAAAACAGAGGCCGGCAGTTGTGTGGAGACCGAAGGGATCGAGGAAATGAGGATAGGGTATAAACATTTTGCTGAGATGGGAGAGCAGCCGCCATCTTGTTGATGGTTTGATGGGCTGAATGGCCACCTCCTCCTGTTTCTCACTTGATGTTTCAGTGTTCCTGTCCAGTGAGGCTCCGGGGGAATGTGAATAGAAATTAGTGTTTATAAACGGAAAAGTGATTTCAATGAAACCTGCACAATTCTTCTTCGGGTGGGAATTCAGTGTCGGACCGGGATGAGAATTGATCCAGTAACTCTGAGAACCGGGTGGTGGAGCGATGGGGACGGCGAAGATGCAGAGGGAGATATTAAAAATGTAGCTGGGCTAAATATGAAATAATATGTAAAATGCGGCCTGTAGATCGGGCAGTGTGTGAGGGGCGAGGAGCAGAGTCACCGGTTCAGACGGGAAACCCTCCACCCGTCACGTGATCCAGGTTCTCACTCCCATTTCAAACGCAGATTTGCAGCATCTGAGGGTTTCGCTTCCGAAGCCCCGCCCCCACTCTCACAGTCTCCGGATGGGCGGGGGTTTTCGTTCCGTTCTCTGTTGAAGCGGATCGTCGTCTGGGAGCCGGAGGACCGATCGCTTTCTGCGGGAACAATTGATCAAGTTCTCATCGGTGGATATTGATAACCGGTCACTACGGGTAAACGTGACCTACATTTTCCCATCGGTGAGTACGGAAGTCGATCCCGGGGGAAGTTGGGCACCTGATGATGGGCAGGGAGTCCCGTTAACATCCTCGAACCGGTGGTCTCGTCCCGCTTCCTGGACACAACCTGTCGTGGTCGGTCCAGGTTATGGGACGTTCACACCGAACTGCCTGAGATGAGCCGCCGTTCAGCCCCTGGTGTTCTGGTCCCAGGAGCGGGATGAGATGGTGATGCCGAGACTGAACCCATCCATTAAGACGTACCTGGTGAACTTTACCTCCATCACCCGGCCCGGTACTGGATCCAAACTTCACTTGTATGGATGCCTGGGGTCGATAATTGTTTTACATATTTGCAGCACACTGGAAGCGGCCGTTCGGCCTATTGTGTTCTTGCAGACCGCGAGGGTTAACCAGAGTAATCGCACCATCGGGACACTCCTCCACGTGTATGAGTAGTTTCATCTTTCCCAGTTCAGACAGGACAGTGAAATCCAGATCTCTCACGTCCTCTCGGGGGACTGGGAAGTTTATTTTCATCTTCTTTCCGTTACCACAACTTGCCGAAATGCTGACAGTGTTTCCCGATATCTGGCCCTATTAATGAGAGAATTATGTCTTGTTCATTTATCTGGGTTTCTCGGAAAAGTGTCCACTCCCTCCAAAATTTCCAAAGGAGCAACCCAGGCTGTCTAATATTTCCACACGATTGAAATGTGGAATGTTTTCCATGTACAGAGGTGGAGTAAAAATCATGCCTTTGGTATCATCCACACAAATCAATACATTGCAGCAGTACATTGAGGTAAAACAAATCATTCTGGTTACAGAGAAAGTGCAGTGCAGGTAGATATGTGGTGCAAGGTCACATCGATTTAGACTGTGAGGTCAGGAGTCCACTCGTCACGCTGTTCGCTTCTAACAGCAGAATGGACACCGTCCTTGAGCCCGGTGGCATGTTTCTGTTTTGTTTTATCTTCGTCCCGATGGGAGGGGGAGAAGTGAGAATGTTCAGGGTTGTGGGGATCTTTCCTTATGTTGTCTGTTTTACTGAGGCAGTGGGAAGTATAGACAGAGTCCATGGAGGGGATGTTGGTTTCTATTACGTACTCAGCTCAATCACTGTTCTCCGCTATTTCATTCAATTAAAGGAAGAGCAGTATCCGTATGAAGATGTGAAGTATCGAATGGGATACTTTCTGCGGTGAATTGATAAAGTGTGTCGAGTAGAAAATGACATATACCAAAATTCTTATTGTTTGTTCTGGCTTTGTTATATTGGAATCTGTTATCTACCAGTGTGTACTATTATTATCTATTATCTGTGTATTGCGGGAGGAACATCAGAGACCGCCCTTGATCCCATTCTCCCATCTGGCTCCATCTGCTCATCACCTGCCGATCTGGTTCAACCTCTGTCCAGCCTCTGTCCCACCAAGTCAGTGTTATATATCAGCCATCTTTTTCAACCACTGCCCAGTCTGTATCCCACCACCTCAATGATATATATCAACCATCTTGTTCAACCTCTGTCCAACCTGTATCCCATGACCTCAGTGATATATATCAACCATCTTGTTAATCCTCTGCCCAGCCTGGATCCCACCACCTCAATGAAAAATATCAACCATCTTGTTCAACCTCTGTCCGGTCTGTATTCCACCACCTCAACGATATATATCAACCATCTTGTTCAACCTCTGTCCAACCTGTATCCCATGACCTCAGTGATATATATCAACCATCTTGTTAATCCTCTGCCCAGCCTGTATCCCACCACCTCAATGAAAAATATCAACCATCTTGTTCAACGTCTGTCCAGTCTGAATGCCATCACCTCAATAATATATATCAACCATCTTGTTTAACCTCTGCCCAGACTGTTCCTATTGCTACAATGATATATTTCTGCAATCTCTCTTTTAAACTTTGTCTTCACAATCAAGTTTTGCTTTCCATCTTTTCCAGAATTGTTTTTTTGACAGTTAGGACTACCAGTGGTTTAACTGAACACAGCACGTGGCAGAGTAAAAAGCAGTCATTTGTATTTTAGTTTCACCTTTACAAAATGGCTACAGTGTTAACCTTTGCCATAATGTAACCCATAGCATCTGAAGTTGTGTTTGTTATTTCATTTTTTGTTTATTTTCGGTGAACCATTTCCTCCGTTTCCAGGGTAACGGCCCGTCAGAGCTGCAGCAAGTGTTGCACTTTTTATCGCTCTGTGGTCACCGCCTCTCAGCGTAGAGACAGTGACCTCTGGAGCAAATGTAACAGAGCGATTGATAGTGGGAGAAAAGGATGCTGTGATCATTGACCGTACGAAATGTGTTACACCAGGGTCAGAATGAACTCAGAACTAACAGAGTGGTTGGGGTGGGATGGTATTTACAGTTTAGGATGGCAATCAGTTACTATCTGTGCATTAAAATGAAGAGGGAGAAAATACTACAGTTGCAGGAAATTTAAAGTAAGGAGGAGAAAATACTGGAAACGCTCAGCAGATCGGCAGCATCTTGGACAGTCTCAGTTCTGGAACTGGGTCTTCCACCATTTTTCCTTTCAGAGATGTATTCTGATGTACTGAGTTCTCAGCATTTTCTACTGTATAATTTTACATTTTGTTCCTGCTACACTGCAGGAAACGTGGCAGCCAGCTGTGCTGGGCAAGATCCCACACAGCAGGAAGATTGTGATCAAATGTGCTCGGTTTAGCTGCTGGGATCAGGCTGAAGTGTATCCGCATCCTCTATACAGACCGGGGAACCAGCCTGAGCACCGGCCCCGGCAGCATTAGGTTCCAATTCCAACTCAGTTTGTGAATCGGAAATGGCAGGAACTCCACGGCAAATCACCGGCACCAAAGCGTCTTTGTATGGGTGATGATATTGGGCTGGTGACTGAGGATATGGAACTGGCAGTATACAGGCTTCAGTCCAGGTTGGTATTTCAATAGCTGGGATCGGAATTTTCTGTCTGCAGTGAAGCTGAAATCCCGGGATGTTGGACATTGGCTAACGGAAGATCACCGTCTAAATTGCCCACTAGGACATCATCAGTCAAGTAATTTGGAGATTATTTAAGAGTTAACTAGGGAGTTAGGTGAAGTTGGGCAGTGACTTTGTTCATCTGAACTTTGTTAAAGTCTGTAACAAGATTCCGCATGGCAGCTGATCGGGAAGGTTCGGTCACGTGGGAGTCACGCGGAGCTGGCGAGGTGGATTCACACCGAGCTCGAGAACAAGAAGCAGAGGGAGATGATTGAAAATGGTTTTATCGAATGGAGGCATGTGACGAGTGGGATGTGTGTGTCAGTGTCGAAACCTCTGTAATTAATTCATGCCATTGATTTATATATGAATGTACATGGCACGGTGAGCAGGTTTGAATTGAATTAAATTGAATTGATTTCCTAAATCCTTCACATACATGTGGAGTAGAAATCTTTACGTTACGTCTCGATCAAAATGTGTAATGAAAGTAATTTACAATATATTGAACAGTCCATATAATACAGAGTACACTCAATTGAGCGTGAGTTAACTAGTCTGATGGCCTGGTGGAAGAAGCTGTTCCGGAGCCTTTTGGTCCTGACTTTTATGCTGCTGTACCGCTTCCCGGATGGTAGCAGCTGGAATAGATTGTGGTTGGGTGACTCTGGTCCCCAGTGATCCGTCGGGCCCTTTTTACACACCTGTCCTTTTAAAGGTCCTGAATCATGGGAAGTTCACAACTGCAGATTTGCCGGGCTCTCCGCACCACTCTCTGCAGAGTCCTGCAATTGAGTGAAGTAAAGTTCCCATACCAGATAGTGATGAAGCCAGTCAGGATGCTCTCAGTTATGCCCCTGTAGAAAGTTCTTAGGATTTGGGGGCCGATACCGAACTTCCTCAACCGTCTGAGGTGAAAGACGTGTTCTCGTGCCTTTTTCACCGCACAGCTGATGTGAACAGACCACGTGAGATCCTCGGTGATGTGGATGCCGAGGAACTTAAAACTGTTCACCCTCTCAACCCCAGATCCATTGATGTCAATAGGGGTTAGTCTGTCTCCATTCCTCCTGTAATTCACAACTAGCTCCTTTGTTTTTGCGACATTGAGAGGAAGGTTGTTACTTTGCCATCACTGTGTCAGAGAGATGACCTCTTCCCTGTAGGCCACCTCTTTATTGCTTGAGAGGAGGCCAATCTATGCGTTGTCGTCGACAAACTTAATTAGCAGATGAGAGCTGTGGGTGGCGACACAGTCATGTGCAGACAGGGAGACTAAATTCGGGAGACCGGCTTATCAGGCAACAGGTGACAATGAAATTCAAAGGCATCTTGGTCAGTTATGGAGATGGGCTGAGCAATGCCAAATGGTTTTCAACTTGGACGGGTGAGCGTTGGTGCATTGTGGACAGTCAAACTAGGTGGGACTGGTATAGTGACTGGGAGGGCACCAAGTGTTGTGGAACAGAGCGACCTGGGAGTACAAGAGTACAGTCACTGAAAGTGGACGTGCAAGTATAGAGGGTGGAAAAGAAGGATTTAATCATGCTGGCCTTCATCAGTTAGGGCATTGAGTTCTGGATTATGGGCATTATATTGTTGGTGTGGCGACACAGAGTATTCTGTACAGTTGTGTTGACCCTGCTGTAGGAAATATACTATCAAGTTGGATCGGGTGCAGACGAGTTTGCTGAAGACGTTGCCTGGACTAGAGGGCCGAGTCATAGGCAGAGGTTGGCCGAGCTGGATCTTTATTCCAGAGGAGAATGAGGGTGGCATTGTAGGAGTTTATGAAATCAAGTGGGAGCATAGATAATGTGGTTGGTCGTGGGATTATCCCCAAGGTTCAAGATTCAAGATTGTTTACAAGTGTAAAGGAGAACAAAATGATTGTTATTCTGGATCCAAAGGAAGTCCTTGTAAATCTCCTCTGTGCTCCCTCTATAGCAGCCATATCGTTTCCTGTAGTGAGGTGACCAGAACTGAACACAGTACTCCCAAGTGGGATCTAATCAAGGTCTTGTATAGCTGTAACATTACCTCACGCTCTTGAACTCAATTCCGTGACTGACAAATGTCAACACACCATATGCTTTCTTATCAACACTGTCAACATGTGCATCAGCTTTGAGTGTTCTATCGACACTAGCCCCAAGATCTCACTGATCCTCCAGATTGACAGGAGTATTACCATTAATATTACATTATCTTGGAATCTGACCGAAATGAACCGCTTCAAGCTTATCAGTATTGAACTCCATCTGCCACTTCTCTGTCCAATTCTGCACCCTATCGATGTTGCACTGTAACATCTGACAACCCTGTAGACGATCCACAACACTCCCAACGTTTGTGTCTTCAGCAAACTTACTAACCCATCCTTCAACTTCCTCATCTGGGTCAGTTGTAAAAATCACAAAGAGAAGGTGTCCCAGAACAGACCCAACGGAACACTATCAGTCATCATCATCCCTGCAGAATACGAACCATCTGCAGCCGCCCTTTGCCTTCTGTGGCCATGCCAATTCTGGATCCACAAAGCAAGGTCTCCTTGGATCCCATCCCTCATTATTTTCTGAATGAGCTTTCCTTGGGGAACCTTTGCTAACCTCTTACTGAAATACATATACAGTACCTCCACTGCTCTACCTTCATCAGTGTGTTTTGTTACATCCTCAAAGAATTCAGTCAGATTCATAAGGCATGACCTGTCCTCAGCAAAGCCAGGCTGACTATCCCTAATCAGATTATGTCTCTCCAAATGCTCATAAACCCTGCCTCTCAGGATCTTCTCTAAATTTGGCCCACCACTGAAGTAAGACTCACTGGTCTATAATTTCTTGAGTTATCTCTACTCCATTTCTCGAACAAAAGAGCAACGTTTGCAAACTTCCAATCTTCTGGTACTTCTCCCCACCTCATTAATGATGCGAAGATCATCGTCAGGGGATTAGCAATCTCCTCCCTCGATTCCTACATTTGCATGGGGTATATCTCGTTCAGTCCCGGCAACCTAACACTTCGGCCTCCGTTAGTCTCAATAGACATGGATTTGCACCTTGGAAAGTTTCCAGGGCGCAAGCCTGGGCAAGGTTTTTTAATGGAAGATCGGCAGTTGTCCAAGCTGCAAGTCTCTCCTCTCCACGCCACCAATGTTGTCTGAAGGAAGGGCATTAGGGCTGTGTACTGCAAGGAACAAAGCACAGATATATAACTGACTCCCTTTGCGTGTACCACACCCCCACTGATGCAACTAGTTACCATACAAAACATCATAAATACACAACGCAGGATGCAATGCTGATAGAGAACAGATACATGGCTCCTACACACAAGTTCAGCTCTGATACAGGGTCTTCCACCTGAAATATTAACATACTCTCTGTCTTGTTGAATAACTCCAGCATCTTACTTTATTTATTTTAATGATTTTTCCCAACTTGTTGTTCTGTATGTATGGCATGTCGACATTGTGTTTGACATTGTGTCTTATAACTAACTATCTGATAATAGCCAGGTGACATGCTGAAAGAAATCTTAACTGAGTTTTGGTGCTAATAATGGTCTTAAACTCCTGCCGGAAAAAAAAAAACTATAGTGGTTCAGAACAAGATGTCACGATGCTACAGGTGAAATTGGATTGTTCAGGATGTCAGAGTGTCTCTGTATAAACTCAAATCCTATATTGTCATAGGTGTCAAGGCCAGGCAATGATAACCTGAAAGGAGACAGTGAGCATCAGGTGTGACTGAGAAATCTGTATAATCCAGTGACGAGAGTAGTAGAAGTCTCATCGTCAGCAGAAATGGTTCACTCCACACTGCTGTAACACTTGTCCATTACTCACCACAGCGCCACCAGTGGTAGGAGGACCAAAGCAGTGGGCGCTGTCTGCTCAGCCTGCCTCGGCATTCCGTGGACGCAACACTCCTGGTCCAGGGCAAAAGATTGGTTCCAAAGAGGGAATTGCCTGCAATACAGAGAGTAGATAGTCTGCAGAATCCTGGTCCAGTGTACATTCCATGGAGAGATCAAAAATGGACATTATGTGACAGTGGGTGGATGGGCGCAGGTGGATCAGGTGGACCCTACCCTCAAGTGTTCAGTGGATCGGCCCAAGATGTTTGGAAGTGTTTCCCTCCGTTTAAAAACAAAACAGTATTCTCCTTTAATTAATGGCTGATCCTCCTGTTGTTGTTTTGTTTTGTTACAGAACAGTAAAAACTGATCACACCTCTCACCAAAATGCGTCAATGTTCGAGCAGTGGAGGGGCTCCAGTGACGTCAACATCGGGAAAGGACATGGGTATGTTGGCGAATTATTATAATTTATAAATACTCTGCGGATTCTGAGCCTGAGCTTAATGCAATATAGGCAATTGACAAAATTGAAAACTGAGCAGGGAGATGAGAGAGAGGGAGTTGACATCTCTGGGGAAACATGGTCACACGTGGAAGGAGTACATTTACCGTCTGTTCCTGCTCCTCTGACAGATTGTGATGTACATTAAAATAGCGAGTTACTCCAGAAGACAAGACATTCTGTAGATGCTGAAAGTTTTGGGCAACAAAAAGACACACAAAATATTGGCAGAATTCAGCAGGTCAGACAGCATCCATGTACAGGAATAAACAGTCAACATTTCAGATCAGGACCACAAGGAATAGAAAGTAAAGTGACAATATCTAGAATTTCTGTCCCCTCATTTCCAGACCAATGAAGGGCCTTGGCCCGAAACATTGATTGTTTATTCTCCTCCATAGACGCTGCCAGACATGCTGAGTTCCTCCAGTATTTTGTGAGGAATCCCAGAGATTTGCAGAGGAAGGGGTTGACCAGGCAGTCAGACAGTAACCCATTGCAAAGCGGTGGTGATGGTCAGTACCAGGAGAGTGATGGTGATGGTTACTATATTCTCAGCAATAAGCAGAGTCCTTTCAAAACAGGGAGGTATTTTCCTGGGGACACGAAAGAGCAGACTTAAACAGATGGAACTATGCCACCTCCTACTCCCCGGCGACCCCTACCCTCCAGCCCAAACCCATTCTCCCACATATATATTTCGGACTGTATTTTGTTTTTTTAAAAAAAAATTATTGAGTTTTCAAATGATTACAGAAAGAAAAAAAATTATCCACCCTATCCCCCTCCCCTTAACCCCTCCCCCTAACTTCCCTATAGAAGAAAAGGAAAAGAAAAAGAAAGAAAGAAAGAAAGAAAGAAAGAAAGAAAGAAAGAAAGAAAGAAAGAAAGAAAGAAAGAAAGAAAGAAAGAAAGAAAGAAAGAAAGAAAGAAAGAAAGAAAGAAAGAAAGAAAGAAAGAAAGAAAGAAAGAAAGAAAGAAAGAAAGAAAGAAAATCGGAAGATCCCCACATGCTCCACGGAGTTCATAATAACTTTAGTATATATATTTATTTCTTTCCCCAAATAACCAATTACTTTATCTTCGGAGCACCTATATATTTAATCCTGTCTTTTGTAAATAAGGGTGCCAAATTTTCAAAAATATTTCATATTTATCTCTTAAAATATAAGTAATTTTTTCAAGTGGAATACAGCTGGAAATTTCATTCTTCCAACGATCTATACTTTAGTATGAATCCGATTTCCAAGTAACTGCAATAGCCTTTTTGGCTACTGCCAGTGCAATTTTTATGAATTCTTTCTGATATTTATTCAATTTGGGTTTCGGTTTTATCCCTTCAATATCACCGAATAAAAATAATATTGGGCTATGTGGAAGTTGTGTTCCAATAATTTGTTCCAGTAAAACTCTTAAATTTGTACAAAAAGGTTGAATTTTAGAACAAGACCAAGTAGAATATAAAACAGTACCAATTTCATGGTTACATCAGAAACACTGATCAGATAAATTTGGGTTTTATTTATTTATTTTTTGTGGTGTAATATAAAATTGATGTAAAAAATTACATTGCACTAATCTTAACCGGACATTTATTGTATTTCTCATACTATCAAGACATAGTCTTGACCAATTTGTTTCTTCAATTTTAATATTCAAGTCAGTTTCTCATTTTTGTCTTGACTTATGGATTCGTTGTTTAATTGCCAGTTTTTGAATCAAACTATACATACAAGAAATATTTTTTTTAGGTTTTCCTTTTTGAATTAAAGTGTCTATTTCATTAGATATCAGTAATAACATTGTTTGAACCGATTTTGCTCTTAAATAAGCCTTAATTGGAAGTAACAAAAAAGATTGTTTGATATTTTATATTTATTCTTTAATTGATCAAATGACATTAATATACCTCCTTCAAAACAATCTCCCATATATCTAATCCCTTTCTGAAACCAATTATATAAATTTGATTATCCATTGTAAAAAGAATAAGTCTATTTTGAATTAAAGATCTCTTTGCTAATAAAGATTTCTTTATCTCATCATCAACATTTATCTTATTGTAGATATCAATCAAATGTTTTAATATAGGAGATTCTTTCTTTTCCCGTATCCATTTAGACTCCCATTTATATATAAAATCTTCTGGTGTATTTTCTCCTATTTTATCTAGTTCTATTCTAATCCATGCCTGTCTATCTTTCTCAAAAAAAGGTGCAATAAATCTAAGTTGATTTGCTTTATAATAATTCTTAATATTTGGAAGTTGTAACCCTCCTAGATAAAATTTCCATGTCAATTTTTCCAACGATATTCTTGACATCTTACCTTTCCAAATGAACTTCCTCACATATTTATTTAACTCTTGAAAAAACTTCTGGAGTAGTTGTATTGGTAGTGATTGGAATAAGTATTGTAATCTAGGGAATATATTCATTTTTATGGTATTTACTCTAACTACTAACGTTATTGGTAATATCATCCATTTATCTATATCTTCTTGAATTTTTTTCAATAATGGTAAATAATTGAATTTATATGTTCTTTATATCATTACCAACTTTTATACCTAAATATTTTATACTGTTTATCAGCCATCTAAATTGAGTTATTAATCGACATTGACTATAATCTCCTTTAGTAGGAGGTAAAATTTCACTTTTATCACAATTTAGTTTGTAGCCTGATATTTTCCCATATTCTTCTAATCTGGAGGATAATTTACACAACTAGTTCAATGGGTTTGATAAATAAAACAGAACATCATCAGCAAATAAGTTAATCTTGTATTCCTCCTGGTTAACTCTGAAACTCTTAATATCTGGGTCCATTCTAATTAATTCAGCTAATGGTTCTATCGCCATCACAAATAAAGCAGGTGATAATGGACAACCTTGCCTAGTTGACCTTGTTAACTGAAATGGTGTTGACATTTGACCATTTGTCACTACTTTAGCTTTGGGATTAGCATTTAAGGTTTTAATCCATTTTATAAACGATACTCCTATTCCATATTTTTCCAATACCTTAAATAAAAAAAAATCCCATTCCAATCTATCAAATGCTTTTTCTGCATCTAAAGCAACTACCACACTCATTTCCTCCCTCTTTTGAGCCAAATGAATTATATAACCGAGTTACATTATCTGCCGATGGTCTATTTTTAATAAATCCTGTTTGATCCATGTGTATTAATTTTGGTAAGTATTTAGATAATCTGTTGGATAAGATTTTTACTATTATTTTATAGTCAGTGATTAAGAAAGAAATAGGTCTATATGTTGGCTTTAAAAGATCTCTATCTTTTTTTGGCAATACTATTAAAATAGCTGTCGAAAAAGATTCTGGAAGTTTGTATTCTTTCCGCTTGGTGTATTAACTCCATAAAAGGAGGAATTAATAAATCTTTAAACTTTTTATAAAATTCAGGCGGAAATCCATCTTCTCCTGGGGATTTATTACTTTGAAATGATCATAGAGCTTCTTCGACCACTTTTAATATAAAAGGCATATCTAATCCCTTCTGTTTTTCTGAATTCAATTTTGGAAGAGTTATTTGTGATAAAAACCTTTCTATCTTGACATTATCATTTTGTGGTTCTGATTTATACAGTTCAGAATAAAAATTCTTAAAAGTTTCATTAATTTCTAAAGGTTTATAATTAATTTTATTTACTCTTGTTCGAATTGCATTCATCTTTTTAGAAGTCTGGTCTGTTTTTAACTGCCAAGCAAGAACCTTATGTGATCTTTCACCTAGTTCATAATATCTCTGTTTAGTTCTCATAATTGTTTTTTCCGTTCGATATATCTGAAGTGTATTATATTGTAACTTCTTATTAACAAGTTGTCTTCGTTTTTCTTCTGCCATATATTTTTGAGATTCTTTTTCTAATTTTGTAATCGCTTTTTCCAATTGATCTATTTCTATCATATATTCCTTCTTAATTTTAGAAGTATCTTATTATCTGACCTCTCAAATATGCCTTCATTGCTTCCCACAATATAAATTTATCATCAACTGAATGTGAATTTGTATCTAAAAAGAACTGAATCTGCTTTTTTATAAAATCACTAAAATCTTGACGTTTTAGTAATATTGAATTAAATCTCCATCTATAAATTGATTCCTCTTTATCTATCATTATCATTGTCATTATCAATGACCTGACAATATTCTTGCTTTATATTCCATATTTTTCACTCTGTCTTGAATATTCATTAATAGGAAAAAAATCTATTCTTGAATAAGTTATGTCTAATTGAATAAAATGAGTAATCTCTTACTTTTGTGTTACTTCTCCATATACCAATCTTTCATCAATGATAAAATTAATTTTGCTACTTTTGATTTTTTGAGAACCTTTGTTGATCTATCTAAAACTGGATCTAGACAAAAGTTAAAATCTCCACCTATTAATATTTTGTCATTTGCGTTAACCAAATTCAAACAGACCTGGTATAAATTTTACATCATTTTCATTTGGTGCATAAATATTCATAAGAGTCCAAAGTTCTGAAAAAAATTGACAATGTATAATTAAATATCTACACGCCGAAACAATTAATGCATTTTGTATTGTAATTGGCAAATTTTTATTAACCAAAATTGCAACTCTTCTCCCCTGTGAGTTAAATGAAGCTGCAATAACATTTCCAACCCAATCTCCTTTTAATTTCTGATATTCTTTCATAAGTGTGTTTAAGTGTGTTTCTTGAAAAAAAGGTATATGTATTTTCATTTTTTTTTAATGTGTGTTAAGATTCTTCTTCTTTTCACCGGTCCATTAAGCCCATTAACATTAAAACTTTAAAAATTTAGTATATTAGTCATTATTTTTAATTGGGTTACTCCAATATATAATAATACCTAATCTTTCAACTTTCGTGGTACCTTGGGGAATCTTTATAAAATTAACCATGTTGCTATGTGTGCCCCACCGATCATCCAGGCAAAAAAAGAAAGCTAGAAGAAAAATAGATTATAAAGAAAAAAAAAACAAAATACCCCCCTACAAATGTTGTGGATAAAAAAGAACACAACATTACCCCTCTCTGTTGTACGGGTCTTGGCAATCGCCATGACTACACACGTGAATCCCGTAGCAATCGATCCAAAGCTCCCCCAGCTCCCCCGCGACATAAAAAAGTATATATATGAGAAGAAAAAAAGAAAAAAATACTACTCACAATTAATATTTCTCAAATTTTGCCTTTCGCTCCCTGTATCATACTTAAATGTCCATCAATTCCATTCACTGTCTCTGACTTCATCTTTAATCCATTACGCTTGGAAATCTCTATGTGTAGTTAGCGAATAACGAGGAGTTTTCGTGCGAATTCCTCCGCTTCTCGATAATCGGTAAAAAATCTTTTTCCATCCTCCAAAAAAAAAATTATCACTGTTGCTGGGTGACGCATTATGAATTTATAACCCTTTTCTCATAAAGCTCTTTTCACTGGGTTAAGTTCCTTCTTTCTCTTCAAAAGGTTATAACTTATATCAGGATAGAAAAGAACTGCTTTCCCTTCTATCACCAATGTCCCTTTACTCTTTCTAGCACATTGGGCAGCCGCCTTCAGGATCTTTTCTTTATCTCGGTATCTTAAGCATTTTATCAACATTGATTGAGGATTTTGATCAGCTTGAGGTCTTGATCTTCCGGCTCTATGAGCCCTTTCAGTTTGAATTAGAGTTTCTTCTTCCATTTCCAAGTTTTCAGGGATCCATTTTTGAAAAAAAATTATTGTATCTTCGCCTTCTGTATCTTCTTTAAGCCCAACAATCTTAATATTTTTTCGACTGCTCAAGTTTTCTAGCTTATCCACTTTTTCCAACAATTGTTTTCTTTCTAATGTCCAGGCAGAGATATTATTTTCCGTTTTATTAATTCTTTCAACCATGTCTTCCGTTCTGACTTCCAAGTCTATAATTCTCTTCCTATTTTTTCCGGTCTTTTTATCATTTTATCAAACATAATCTCCATATTTATCTTTTTTTGATTTCTTTTAATGCGTTTAATTTTTCTAATTTACACACTGTTTGCATCAAAGTTTTTTCTATATTTCCAGAAAAACTTTTTTATCAAGAGAATCCGAATCGGCCTCAGATTCACATTCACTTCCGGTTTCAATCGTAACTGGGATTTGTGGTTCTGTTGCTCGCGTTTGCGCATGCTCCTTCCTTCACGTTTGCGCAGTTCTTGTTGGTCTTTTTCTTTAGAAATGGTCGATGTTGCCACAGTTTCCTGTTCTGTATCACCGCAGGTGAAATGTACCTGAACCCGCGGTTCTCTGGCAGCAGTGGCCCTTGATTCTGTTCCAACTTGCGTTGTCTTCACGGTAGTAGTTTTCTTCATCTTCTGTTTATGAGACACAGTTTGAAACAATCTGGAGTAGGTTATAAGTAACTTTTTGAAAGTATTTACTAACTTTTCTTCACGTAAACATTAATTTACTGATTTTTTTACGGGAGCGCTGGTTTCCCGCGTCTCGATCCTACGTCATCAGGTGACCCCCCCCCCCCCCCCCCGTGTTTTGTTGTGATCTTTAGGTTCCAGAGAGAACGTTACTACCCAGTATGGTGTTGAAATTTCTTTAATGCCCCTCATTTTCCTTCACAGGTCCAAGCTCAGTGATCACCGAGCTCCTGGCAAGCTGGGACGATTCCCAGCTGCTGCAGTTGACGGATATCTACCGGGACAGGCTGGAGCAGGCGATGGAAGGAGGGGTGCACGGAGTGAGCCTGGCGTTAAAGGCCGAGAATCAGTTCAGTGGAGAGGAACATCGAGTGAGTGGGAGGGAGAATGGGTTTGAATTTTCACACATCACAGGACTGATGGGTGTCGGGACTATCACTCATCGGATAATAGAGCATAAAAACAAATCAGAAATAAATAAATTCTTAAAAATATTAATCTCAAGCGATGATTGAAAAAGTTGTAAATACCCCTGCTGGTGGCTCAATGTTCCGAGTGAGGCGAGTAGGCAACAGTTCTATGATGTTGCAATAAACGAGAAATGGAAATACGGTAGAAATCTTTATTTCGGGAAGAGTGTACAGTGTGACAGCAGGATTCAGTGAGAACAGGGGCATTACGACCGGATGCCACAGGAGCTCGAGTGTGTTCTGTTCTGGGTGGAGATCATTCTGTGACAATCTGTAACTGCAAACGGTGTGGATCGGGGAATACGGCCATGTTGTAATGTGTAATCACTGAATAAACCTCCATTGGAAAGGAAAGGCATCAGGTGTCAGCCGGTAATCCGCTGTCATGTTGGGCACTGGCGGACTGAGGAGATGAATCACATCATCTTTTCTGCAACTTCTCCGAGACTGCTCACGCTGTTATAAAAACCCTCCTGACTTCTTTCCTCATCTGTGATCGTTATTTTCTGATTTTGTTTTACACGGTCAGATCCGGTGAGGAATTATTTATGGTTTTGGAGCCAAGTTAACGAAGCGGTCACAGACCAGCCAGGATCTCATTGACTGGTGGACCAGGTTCACGGTGAATGTCCCTCCATGTGCTCTGCACTCAGAATGTACAGTCCATGTCCAGACGGGATCAGCACCCGTCCGGATGACTGCTCAGTGTGATCCCCTTACAGAGCACATAATTTACTTCTCATTCTCTGTGTGAATCTGTCAGTCCCCAATATGTTCACCGTTACTCTTCACAGAAAATCTCTGATCTCGCTGATAAGGGAGAGCGGGCGGACAGTTCTAAACTCCTCCTGAGCCTGGTGATGGAGAAAGGCTCCCGCGCCCGGAGGGTGATGTGGGAAACCTTTGTGAAAATGCGGATTGAAGTCCCAAAGTTTGACAAAATACTGAAGGAAATACAGGAACATGGTGAGATAATATCAGAGGTTAAATTAATTTTGGATTCAAACATTACATAGTTATAATTTGAGGAATTGAAACATGATAAATTATTTTAAATCTGAACAGGTTGTGTTCCGGTTCATCCACCCGTACCGGAAATTCCCAGTGAGCTGAAAGGTGAGTGAAAAACCGCTGTTTCCACTGAAGGTTGATATTATGTAGGGGCATGTTGTTGTTGAGTCACGGGGATTTGATCAGGTAAATGTTCCACCATGACAGAGCGCACAGTGAGACACAGGGAAAAATGTTTGCTGGAGGGAGAGTTTTCACAGGACAGCATGAGGAACCACGCAGAGAGTTTGTGAGTTTCTGACTAGTCTGTTCAAAGCGGAGCAGCATATGAACCCCGCTCTGTTCCCATCTGCACTCCTTTAGTACAAACAGTGCTGAAGTTATACAGTTTAATATCCCACGCAGTAGTCCTGAGGAGATAGTGTTAGTCAGGGTGTGATGGGGGACAAAATCCTCAGCTCAGTCCACAGAAGCTGAAATTGATGTGTTGTGTGATGGACACTGTGGAAGGGTGAGAGATGGGAATTAGGACAGAGAAACCGATGGTTATCGGATTGCGGCAAGGAAGATGGAAAGGACTGAAAATATCTATAAATAATTTTGCAATTAATTAAATTGTGACCATCTGGATAAGAAACACATTACATCCGTAAGCAGATTGTGTCTGTAAAAATGGAGCCCGGGTCAGCGCATGCGCCCAAGAGATTGTAAGGCTTCCTAATCGCAGAATGAGTTGGATCACTCAACTGCACATTTAATACAGGAGAGAATGAAGGAAAGACATATATGGTAAAAATGATTAATCTTAGAGTACCCCATGTTTTAGCTTATTACTCGAAGCCCTTGAACAGAAACACAAGGAATCTCAGCCACAACCCTCGTTCAGCCATCTCATTTCCAAGAACAAATTCCAAAGACGTTAATTTTCAAATGGCACCAGAGGAAGTTTTCACACTACTCATGTTTCTATCACCTCTGTTAATGCTTTTCCAGTACACTTTCAGACTATAAAACCCCTCCGTTTCCCTGCACGAAGAATTTGGTAATTCTCTACAATTTGCCTACAAACTTGTTCTTCACTTTTCTTCATTCTGTTTGCCGAGGAAGAAGACACGGCAGTGAAGTTCTCTCACGTATTTCTGAATACGAAAGAGATTTTCTCCCTTATTATTGAAGAACATTATTTCTACCATTGTCACATTCTCTAAAGTAAATATTTCAAAATTCAGTGTTTTCTTACGATCCCTGTTTCACCCGAATTGAGAGGCCGCACACTCCCTGACAGGTTTCTGACACACCGTGAGACCCCCACACGCCCCGAACAGGGTCACGACACACTGTGAGAGCCCACACACCCCTGGCAGGGTCCTGACATGGTGTGAGACCCCACACACCCAAAGCGGGGTCTTATCACAATGGCGGACCCTACAGAACCCTGACAGGGTTTTTAAATACTGTGAGACCCCACTCAACCCCGGCAGGTTCCTGACACACTGTGAGATCCCGCACACCATGACAGGATTTGAACAAACAATGAGATCCCACACACTCCTGTCAGGATCCTGATACAATGTGAGACCCAGATCTTAGGTACATAGAAACATAGAAAGCGTACAGCAAAATGGAGGCGCTTCGGCCGAAAAAGTTGTGCCGAACATGTCACTACCTGAAAATTACTGGGGTTACCCACAGCCTTCTATGTTCCTATGCTCCATGTACCTATCCAAAATTCTGTTAACTGACTCTATCTTATCCGCCTCCACCACCGTTGCCGGCAGCCTATTCCACACGCTCATCACGCTCTGCTAAAAAAACTCACCCCTGACATCTCCTGTATACCTACTTCCCAGCTCCTTAAATATGTGCTCTCTTGTGGCAAGCATTTCAGTCCTGGGAAAAAGCCTCTGCCATCCACACGATCAATGCCTCTCATCATCTTATACACTTCTATCAGGTCACCTCTCATCCACCGTCGCTCCAAGGAAAAAAGGCCGAGTTCACTCAACCTATTTTTATAAGTCATTCTCCCCAATCCAGGCAACATCATTGTAAATCTCCTCTGCATCCTTTCTATGGCTTCCACATCCTTTCTTTTGTGAGGTGACCAGAACGGAGCAGTACTCCAGGTGGGACCTGACAAGGGTCTTATATAGCTGCAACATTACCTCTCGGCTCCTAAATTCAATTCCATAGTTGATGAAGGTCAATGCACCGTACGTCGTCTTAACCACAGAGTCAACCTGCGCTGCTGCTTTGAGCGTCCTATAGACTCAGACCCCAAGATCCCCAAGATCACACTGCCAAGTCTTACCATTAATACTATATTCTGCTATCATATTTGACCTACTAAAATGAACCACTTCACACTTAGCTGGGTTGAACTCCATCTGCCACTTTTCAGCACAGTTTTGCATCATGTCAATGTCCCGCTGTATCGTCTGACAGCCGTCCACACTGTACACAACTCCTCCAACCATTTTCTCATCAGCAAACTTACTACCCCATCCCTTCACTTCCCCATCCAGGTCATTTATAAAAATCACGAAGAGTTGGGGTTCCAGAACCGATCCCTGACGCGCACCACTGGTCACCAATCTCTATGCAGAATATAACCAGTCTACAACCACTCTTTGCATTCTGTGGGCAAGCAAGTTCTGGATCCAGAAAACAATGTCCCGTTGAATCCCATGCCTCCTTACCTTCTCAATAAGCCTTGCATGGGGTGCCTTATCAAATGCCTTGCTGAAATCCACTACCTGCCCTTGACAAAGCCATGCGGACTATTCCTAATCATATTATAGCTCTTCAAATGTTCATAAATCCTGCCTCTCAGGATCTTCTCCATCAACTTGCCCTCCAGCGAAGTAAGATTCAGTGGTCTTCAATTTCCTGCACTCTCTCCACTGCCAATACTCGCAACCCTCCAATCATCTGAAACCTCTCCCGTCGTCTTTGATGATGCAAATATCATCGCCAGAGGCTCAGAAATCTCCTCGCTCGCCTCCCACAGTAGCCTGTGGTACATCTCATCTGGTCCTGGCTACTTACCGAACTGGATGCTTTCCAAAAGCTCCAGCACATATTCTTTCTTAATATCTACATGCTCCAGCTTTTCAGTCTGCTGCAAGTCATCATTAAATTAACCAAGAATACTAAAGCAAAGTATTCATTAAGTACCTCTGCTATTTCGTCCGGTTCCATATACACTTTCCCACTATCACACTTGTTAGGTCGTATTCTTTCACGTCTTATCCTCTTGCTCTTGTGCTTGTAGAATGCCTTGGGGTTTTCCTTAATACTGCCCACCACTGCCTTCTCACGGCCCCTTCTGGCTGTCCTAATTTCCTTCTGAAGCTCCTTCCTATCAGCCTTATAATCTTCTGGATCTCTAACATTACCAAGCTCGCTGAACCTTTTTTAAACTTTTCGTCTCTTCTTGGCGAGAGTTATTACAGCCTTTATACACCACAGTTCCTGTGCCGTACCATAACTTCGTTGTCTCATTGGAACGTACCTATACAGAACTCCACACAAATATCTCCTGCTTTTATTTGAATTGCATTGACACCGCGTTCTCTGAGAGGCAGATCGTCAGAAACAGCCCGTGCACATTGAAAACAAAAACCTGACGTTAGAGCTATATCGAGCTTTTCGGAACTGGCATTGAAAGACTATGCATGCCGGCAAAGATCAGTCATTACTGAAACGAATGCCAACGTGGGCGTGTGACGCCTTTTTATACACTGCTCTTCTTCTGTTCTGCCTGCCTCTCCCTTCCATTCGTAGTCACTGATGAAAGCCGGGAGCTGATATACAGGAGCGCACAGAATATGTGAATGACGTCCAATGGATTGAAAAAATGTCAGCAGAATTTCTGAAATGAAAGACAAACTTAGCTAAAAAATGTTATGTGAGGGAGAACAGGGGTAGCAAAATGCACGCATTCTGAGCTCGTCGACTTCATTAACATTGCCTCTAACTTTCACCCTGCCCTCAAATTCACCTGGTCCATTTCCGATATCTCCCTCCCCTTTCCTGATCTTTCCGTCTCCATCTCTGGAGATGGTCTATCTACTATTATCTAATAAAAGCCTACAGACTCTCACAGCTACCTGGACTATTCCTCTTCCCACCCTGTCTCTTGCAAAAGTGCAATCCCTTTATCGCAATTCCTCTGTCTCCGCCGCATCTGCTCTCAGGATGAGGCTTTTCATTCCAGGACGAAGGAAATGTCTTCCCTTTTTAAACAAAGGGTTTTCCCTTCGTCCACCATCAACTCTGTTCTCAAACGCATCACTCCCATTTCCCGAACATCTGCCCTCACTCCATCCACCCGCAACCCCACTCGGGATAGGGTTCCCCTTGTCCTTACCTACCACCCCACCAGCCTCCAGGTCCAACGTAAAATTCTTCATAAATTCCGCCGCCTCCAACGGGATCCCACTACCAAGCACATTTTTCCCTCAGCCTCTCTTTCTGCTTTTCACAGGGATCGCTCCTTATGCGACTCCCTTGTCCACTCGTCCCCCCCCCCATCCGTTCCCACCGATCTCCCTCCTGACACTTATCCTTGTAAGCGGAACAAGTGCTACACCTGCCCTTTCACTTCCTCCAGCACCACCATTCAGGGCTCCAGATAGTCCTTCCAGGTGAGGCGACTATTCACCTGTGAGTCGGCTGGTGTGGTTTACTGCATCCGGTGCTCCGGGTGTGGCCTTTTATATTTTGGTGAGACCCGACGCAGACTCGGAAACCGTTTCGCTTAATACCTAAGCTCTGTCCGCCAGAGAAGGTAACATCTTCCAGTGGCCACACATTTTAATTCCACGTCCCATTTTCATCCTGATATGTCTATCCATGGCCTTCTCTACTATCAAAATGAAGCCACGCTCAGGTTGGAGGAATAACATCTTATATTCCGTCTGGGTAGCCTCCGACCGGATGGCATGAACATTGATTTTTCTAACTTCCGTTACTGCCCCTCTTCCCCTTCTTACCCCATCCCAAATTTATTTATTCATTCCTGCCCTTTTTTTCTCTCTCTGTCCCTCTCACAATCACTCCTTGCTTGTTCTTCATCTTCCTCTGCTGCTCCCCTCTCCCTTTCTTTCTCCCTAGGTCTCCCGACTCATGATCCTTTCCCTTCTTCAGCTGTGTATCCCTTTTGTTACTCACCTTTCCAGTTCTTAACTTCACCCCTCCCCCGCTGTCTTCTAGCATTTCGGATTTCCCAACTGCCCCTCCTACTTTCAAATCTTACTATCGTTTCATTCAGATTGTCCTTACGAATGGTCTCGGACTGAAAGGCCGTCTGTACTTCTTCCTATACATGTTCCATGGCCTGCTGCGTTCCACCAGCATCTTGTGTGTGTTGCTGGAATTTCCAGCATCAGCAGATTTCCTCCAGTTTACAGTACTCCAAGTGGGGTCAGAACAGGGTCCTATATGGCTGCAATGTTACCTGTCAGCTCCTAAATCAATACCACGATTGATTAAGGCTAATACACCTTACGCCTTCTTAACTATTGAGTCAAACTGTGCAGCGTTTAGCGTCCTATGGACTCGGACCCGGACCCCAAGATCCCTCTGACCCTCCACACTGCCAAGAGTCTTAACATTAATACTATATTCTGCTATCATATTTGACCTACCAAAATGAACCACCTCACATTTATCTGGATTTAATTCCATCTGCCACTTCTCGGCCCAGTTTTGCATCCTATCAATGTCCCGCTACAACTTCTGGCATCTCTGCACACTGTCCACAACAACTGCAACCTTAGGGATATCAGCAAACTTACTACACAATCCCTCCCCATCCTCATCCAGGTCATTTATAAAAATCACGAAGAGTAAGGGTCCCAGAACAGATCCCTGAGGCACACCACTAGTGACCGACCTCCATGCAGAATATGACCCGTCTACAACCACTCTTTGCCTACTGTGGGCAAGCCAGTTCTTGATCCACAAAGCAATATCCCCCTGGATCCCATGCCTCCTTACTTTCTAAATAAGCCTTGCATGGGGTATCTATCAAATGCCTTGCTGAAATCCATATACACTACATCTACTGCTCTTCTTTCATCAATATGTTTAGTCACATCCTCAAAAAAATTCAATCGGGCTCGTCAGGCACGTCCTGCCCTTGACAAAGCCGTGCTGACTATTCCCGATCATATTATACCTCTCCAAATGTTCATAAATCCTGCCTCTCAGGATCTTCATCAACTTACCAACCACTGAGATAAGACTCACTGCTCTATAATTTCCAGGTCTATCTTTAATCCCTTTCTTGAATAAAGGAACAACATTCGCAACTCTCCAATCCTCTGGAACCTCTCCCGTCCCTAGAGATGATACAACGGTCATCGCCAGAGGCTCAGCAATCTCCTATCTCGCCTCTTACAGTATCCTGGGGTACTTTCCATCCGGGTCCGGCGACTTATCCAACTTGATGTTTTCCAAAAGCTCCAGCACATCCTCTGTCTTAATATCTACATGCTCAAGTTTTTCAACCTGCTGCAAGTCGTCACTATTATCACCAAGAGCCTTTTCCACAGTGAATACTAAAGTGAAGTATTCTTTAAGTATCCCTGCTATTTTCCCCGGTTCCATACCCACTTTCCCACTGTCACATTTGATAGGTCTTATTCTTTCACGTCTTATCCTCCTGCTCTTCACATACTTGTAGAATGGGTTGGGATTTTCCTTAATCCTGCCCGCCAAGGCCTTCTCATGGCCACTTATTGTCACTCTCATAAATTCCTTCTTAAGCTGCTTCCTGTTAGCCTTATAATCTTCTAGATCTCTAACATTAACTAGCTCGCTGAACCTTTCGTAAACTCTTCTTTTCATCTTGATCAGGTTTATTACAGCCTTTTAGCACCACGGTTCCTGCACCCTACTATAACTTCCCTGTCTCATTGCAACGTTCCTATACATAAATCCACAAAAATATCCCCTGAACATTTGCCACCTTTCTTCCGTACTTTCCCTGAGAACTTCTATTCCCAAATATGTTTCCAAGTTCCTGCCTGAAAGTATCATAATTCCCCTTACTCCAATTAAACACTTTCCTAACTTGTCTGTTCCTATCTCACTCCAACGCTATTGTAGAGAAGATAGAATTATAATCACTATCTCCGAAATGCTCTCCCAATAAGATATCTTACACTCGACAAGGTTAATTTCCAAATACCAAATCAAGTACAGTCTCTCTTCTTATAGGCTTATCTAAACATTGTGTCAAGAAATGTTCTTGAACACACCTAACAAACTCCACCTCATCTCAACCCTTTGCTCTAGGGAGATGGCAGTCGATTTTTGGGAAATTAAAATCTCCCGCCAACTCTGTTATTATTACAACATTCCAGGATCTGTTTCCCAATCTGCTCCCCGATATCCCTGTTACTATTGGACGGCCTATAAAAAACACCCAGTAGCGTTATTTACCCCCTTCCTGTTCCTAACCTCCACCCACACTGACTCGGTAGACAATCCTTCCATGATGTCCACTTATTCTGCAGTCGTGAAACTATCTTTGATCGACAATGCCGTGCCCCCACCTCTTTTGCCTCCCTCCCTATTCTTTCTGAAATATCTGAAACACGGCACTTGAAGAAACTAATCCTGTCCCTGAGCCATCAAAGTCTCTGTAATGGACACCACATCAAAGCTCCAAGTACTCATCCATGCTCTAAGCTCATCCGCTTTGTTCACAACACTCCTTGAGTTAAAATAGATACATCTCAAACCGTCGGTCTGAGCGCATCCCTTCTATATCACCTGCCCATCCTCCCTCACACATTGTCTCCAAGCTTTCTCTATTTGTTAGCCAAACTCCACTTCCCCAGTCTCTTCAGATTGGTTCCCATCCCCCAACAATTCTAATTTAAACTCTCCCCAGTAGTATAAGTAAACCTCCCCGCCAGGATATTGGTCCCCCCGGGATTCAAGTGCAGGGGTTCAAGTCCTTTTTGTACAGGTAACACCTGCCCCAAAAGCGGTCCCAATGATCCAGAAATCTAAATCACTGCCCCCTGCTCCAATTACTCAGCCACGCATTTATCCTCCACCTCATCCTATTCCTATACTCACTGTCACGTGGCAAAGGCAGTAATCTCGAGATTACTACTTTTGCGGTCCTGCATCTCAACTTCCTTCCTAACTCACTGTAGCCTGTTTACAGAACCTCTTCCCGTTTCCTACCTATGTCATTGGTACCAATATGTACCAAGACGTCTGGCTGTTCCCCCTCCCTCTGCAGAATATCGTGCACGCGATCTGAAACATCCTGGACCCTGGGAGGCAAACTAACATCCGATTCTCTTTACTGTGTCCACAGAACCGCCTGTCTGAGGCCCTAACTTTTGAGTCCCCTATCACTCTCTTCCTTTCCCTACCCTTCTGAGCCATAGGGCCGGACTGTGCCAGAGGCACGGCCACTGTTGCTTCCGCCAGGCAGGCCCTCCCACCCAACAGAACTCAAACAGGAGTACTTATTGTTCAGGGTGCTTAATGTAAAGGAGTCCTTCAGAAGCAATTAGTGTCCGCATAAAAGCGAAGGAAACGCCATGTAAAGTAACAAAAGTGAGTGGGAAGTTGGATGATTCGGAAGCTTTTTAAAATCTAACAAAACGTAGCAAAGAAACTTAAAGAAGTGTGGAAGGCAAAGGAAATGGAATTATAAGACAGTTAGTCTAACCTCAGTGTTTGAGAATGTGTTCGAGTCTATTATTAAGGTTTTGTGGCATTTGGAACCTAATGATAAAATATGTCAAAGTCAGCATGGCTTCTGTGACGGGAAATGTTGTCTGACGTATGTGCTCGAGCTCATTGAGTAAATACCAAGCAGGGTGGACAAAGGGTAGGAGGGTACCATACGGCGGGTAGGAGGCAGGGAGAGGGAATAAAAGGAGCATTTCTGTTTGGCTGCCAATGTCTGGTGGTTTTCATCAGCGATCAGTATTGGGACCGCTACTTTTCAGATTGTTTGCCAGTGATTTAGATAATGGAACTGATGGTTTTGTGGCAAAGTTTGCGGATGATAGGAAGATAGCTGGAGGAATCGGTAGTGCTGAGGAAGCAATGCGATTGCAGCAGGTCACAGACAAATTAGAAGAGTGGGCAAAAAGTGACAGACGGAATACAGTGTTCGGAAATATATGGTAATATATTTTGGTAAAAGGAACAACAATGCAGACTGTTATTGAAATGTAGAGAACGTTCAAACATCCGAGTTTAATGTGGCATCATGCTGGCACCAACGTTGTGGGCCGAAGGGCCTATTCCTGTGCTGTTCTGTGACAGCTGAAATCCTGATCCAGCTGCTACCGTAATTCCTCGGTCTCTGCTCTCTTCTTTACCGCCCGACCTGTAATCGGCATGGTTTTCAAACTTGTATTTAAAGTCACAGACCAGGAGCATCACCCCTTTCTCCCCTTTCCACAGACCTTGTCTGATCTGTACTCACATCTACACTCCCGTCCTTCTACAGCTGTGCTGCAGAGGGCAGGCCAACATGCCGCATAACTGTGGCGGACTGGGAGACTCTACAACGGGGAGTCAAACCTGACCAACTCATCACCGGGACCCCCAGCCTACCTTCCATCAGGGAGGTATATAGAAAGGCTACGGGAAACGGCCAGCAGCATCAGGAAGGATTCCCACCTATCCTGCCTATGGGCTGTTTGCCCCTTTCCCATGAGGCTTTGAAAGTTCTTCCACAGGATCAATGATAGCTGTGGCAGTAGTGGGAGTTTGTCCAGTAAGGGACAGTCGGGAGTCAGTAAACTACGAGGAAAATACTTACTTGCACAGCACAATTAATTTGGAAATGTGATGTGATGTCTCCCTATCCGGGTTGAAGTTTGTTAGTCAAATTTAATTTTCTTTACGAAAATCCATTGATTTATTTAATTTTGCATTAGCTTTGAGCTAATGTTTAAATACAGAGTTCTGAGTTGAGGTATCTAACATTTTGTCTATGTTCTCTGTTCCGATGGAAGATGTTCAACAGAAACACAAGGAGACTCTGCGGTCACAAACTGAAACACTGAGAGTGAACACGATCCTGATGAGGGAGAAGGTGAAGGTTTTCCAGCTGGTTGATCGATACGCTGAGCTCACGGTCATTTCTACTGTTCGAGATCGGAGACTGGTGGAACATGAGCTGCTGGCAAGAGGCAAAGACCACCGGAAGTGGAGACAGGCACATCTCTGTGGAAAGTTGGAAACACTCCGGACGGATCAGCTGTTCCAGAGCAGCTTTTCCCGGAGTAAAACCAAATCTGGGTGTTCGGCAGCAGTGGCTGGAGTTTCGGGGATCGGAAAAACAACAATGGTACAAAAGATTGTTTATGACTGGGCCACTGGGAAAATATACCAACAGTTCCAGTTTGTCTTCAGTTTCAAATTCCGGGATTTAAACTCCATTAACTGCAGAATAAACCTGAGGGAACTGGTTCTGGATCAGTATCCTTACTTTGGGAATATCCTGAGAGAAGTCTGGAAGAACCCAGAGGGATTGCTGTTTATATTCGATGGTTTGGATGAATTCAAACATAGAATCGATTTTGCTGACAGTCGGAGAGACACAGAACCCAAGCACCAGTGCCCAGATCCCGAGTGGTGGTGTGAAGTGTCTGACATTGTGTACAGTTTAATCCAGGGCAAGCTGCTCCCAGGGTGTTCAGTGCTGGTGACCACTCGTCCCACTAAGTTACTTTTATTGGAAAAGGCGAAAATCGGTGTCTGGGCTGAAATCTTGGGATTTGCTGATGAGGAACGGAAGGAGTATTTCATCAGGCATTTTGAAGATCAGACGGTGGCAGCAGCTGTTTTCAAACATATGGAGGAGAACGAGATCATGTACACCATGAGCTACAACCCCTCCTACTGCTGGATCCTTTCTCTGGCACTGGGCCCCTTCTTCACACAAAGAGTCATGGACCCACAGCGAGTTCCCAAGACCATCACCCAACTGTACTCCTACTATATTTACAACATCCTGAAAAACCATGGCCGTGAGATTGACAACCCCCGTGATGTTTTTCTCAGCGTTGGTCAGATGGCCTTCAGAGGAGTGTCCGAGAGGAGGATTGTGTTTACGGATGGAGATTTGATCAAGTTCAATCTGCAGTCTTCCCAGTTCCTGTCCGGGTTCCTGATAGAGCTTTTGGAGAGAGAGGATTTTGCCCGGAGTGTGGTGTACACATTCCCACACCTCACCATCCAAGAATTTGTAGCGGCAGTCGCACAATTCCTGAATCCACATCCCGGGAATATCCGGAAATTCCTCACCGAAGCCCACAACACGACAGATGGGAGATTTGAGGTATTTCTTCGTTTTGTTGCTGGTCTCTCCTCTCCAATGACAGCTCGGGGCCTGGAGGAGTTTCTGGGTCCATTTCCTCATCACACAACCTGCCGGGTGATTGACTGGGTGAAGGAGGAGGTTAAACGCCAGAGTGGAAACACATGGAGCGAAGCTGGTAAAAGGAGACTCCTGAATACATTACGCTACCTGCTTGAGTCTCAGAATCGTGGACTGGCTCAGGCCGCACTGGGATCTGTGGAAACACTTTCATTCAGTAGAATGACACTGACCCCGACTGACTGCATGGTCCTGTCTCATGTCATCGGGTTCTGTGACACAATAAAACACCTCGACGTGCAGGGCTGCCACGTTCAGTGTGAAGGAATCCAGCGGCTGGGACCCGGGCTGCACAAGTGCCAGGAGTTGGGGTAATTCGTTTTGTCTGTCACTCTTAACTGTGAAACTACTCCATTGTGTCGTTTCAATGTTAAGGAATTTCTGTAAAACTGTAATGATTCAAATTGTGACAAATGCCCAGGGGATCTGTCAGTAATTCCCCAAGGACGGGAGGGTTCTGTGGTTCCTTGTGAAGGGATGTTGGAGACTTCATCAGATCATTGAACAACGGCCATTGATTTAATGATCTAAATTACAGGAATGGCCGTATTTCTCGCTACTAGTCCATTGACAATGTTCCTTCTGACTGTTACTGAAACCCAGACCGACACTGACTGAAGCAGGTGGGTCAGACATTCACACCCCCTTCCCGGTGAGGGGCAAGAGACCGTCAGCACACTGTCATAGCTTTACACCTGGGTGAATGTGCTCACCAAGAGATACCCAGACTCCCGATATCCTCTCCCGATTGTGGGCCTTAGTTGAGACCAGCCCTTCCAGTGTAATCTTTTTCTGCATCCTCTCGTCTTGTGGATTATGATTTCACATTTTTATCGTCCATGCGATCTCTCTTCCCCATTTCCCTTCTTCCTGTAGGATCTCTCTTCCCCATTCCCATTCGTCCTGATGGAGCTTTTTTCCAATCCTCCTTCCTCCTGTTGGATCGCTCCTTCCTAACCCCACTTCTTCCTGTGGGATCTCTCTTCCCCATCCCCCTTCCAGACAGACAGACAGACATACATATTTATTGATCCCGAGGTAAACTGGGTTTCGTTACAGGCGCACGAACCAAGAATAGTGAAGAAATATTCCTCCAGTGGGATCACTCTTCCCCTTCCCCTTCCTCCTGTGGAAACTCTCATCCACATAGCCCCTTCCTCCTCTGGGTTCTCACATCCACGTACCCCTTCCTCCTCTGGGATCTCTCTTCCCCTTCCCACTTCCTCCCGTGTGAGAACTCTTCCCCATCCCGCCTTCCTCCTGCCGGATTTCTACTACTCCATTCCTTTTCCTCCTGCAGGTTCTGTCTTCCTTATCCCTTTTCCTCAAGTGGGGTCTCCCATAGGCACTTTTCCATTCACTAATCTTCCTCTCCGTGGGATATTCCCCCACCGTTCAGGACATTCTTCCAAACTTAGGCAGTACCATTCCCGACCCTCTCACGTCAGGAACACTTTTCTAGCCAGCGGAAAACAAGTCAGAATATCTGGAGTTTACAGGGTCACACTGACAGAATAAGTTACTGACTTTCGGTAAATACACTGGAGCTGGGCAGTGAGGGACATTGACAGTGATGGGAACTCCGATCAGTGATTTACTGAAGGGTTTAATGTTTCCTGAAATATCCGAGTGAAAGAAATTCCCTCAGACCCACGGTTTGAATCACTTTGTTCATCAATCTGTCTGTTTGTGTTTAGACTTGGGACGAATGACCTGGGAGATTCAGGAGTGAAACCGGTGTCTGCAGCTCTGAGGAACCCGGAGTGTAAAATACAGAAACTGTGGTGAGTACCAGACTGTGGGAGATTGTGTTTACAGACACTGTGTGTCTGACATTGAACATTGATGTGATCAGTAATTGTTTTACTAATAAACACTGGGAATTTGTATCGTCTCCTGTCTCTCTGTGTCCTTCACCCTCACTCTCTCTCATCTCCAGGCTGAGCCGTATCAGTCTCACAGATTCTGGTGCCGAGGATCTCGCTTCCGCTCTCAGTACAAACCGATCACTGACGGAGCTGAATATGAGTTATAATAAACTGGGAGATTCAGGAGTGAAACTGGTGTCTGCGGCTCTGAGGAACCCGGAGTGTAAAATACAGACACTGTGGTCAGTACCAGACTGCGGGAGATTGAGTTTACAGTCACTGGGTGGCTGACACTGAACATTAATGTGATCAGTAATGATGTTACTGATAAACACTGGGGATTTTTACCGTCTCCTGTCTCTCTGTGTCCTTCACCCTCACTCTCTCTCATCTCCAGGCTGCGGGATGTCGGTCTCACAGATTCTGCTGCCGGGGATCTCGTCTCCGCTCTCAGTACAAACCCATCACTGTCGGATCTGATCCTGGGATCAAACTCTCTGACAGACCGATCTGTCCCCGGTCTCCGCCGCCTCATACAGACCCTCCCGAGTCTGAAGTGGATTCTGTGAGTGTTCGTGTTGACGTTCAATGTGATAAAATATCAGCGGATCTGCGGGTTTTCTGGTGATATTTGTCTGTGAGTGTTGTTGAAACATTAAACCCAGTCCCCTGTTACTGACACTATTGTGTAATCTGTTTATTTGATCTTTATTCTCCCGTCTGTTTCAGGCTGTGGGGGAATCAGTTCAGTGAGACCGGGGAGAAGGAACTGAGATCTCTGCAGGAACCCAGACCCGGACTGAGAGTGGATCTGTGAACATCTGAATGTGTGAACATCTGAACGTGGGGAATCGGTTCAGTGAGACCGGGGGGAAGGAACTGAGATCTCTACAGGAACCCAGACCCGGACTGAGAGTGGATCTGTGAACATCTGAATGTGGTGAATCGGTTCAGTGAGACCGGGAGGAGGAACTGAGATCTCTCCGGAAACCCAGACCCGGTCTGAGAGTGTTCCTGTGAACATCTGAATGTGTGAAAATCCCCGCCCGCGGGAAGGGGACATTTTTCCCAAATCCATGCCCTCCCCTTTAACTCCCTCCCTTTAATGGTCGCGCGCCAAGTTTAATTTATAACCGTTCTTTTTTTGTACTTTATTTTTTATTAAAATTCATCATCAAGCAATCATTTCAATAAGATGTATTTCAGATATCGTACATATATACTTATCTTTATATTGTACATATAAACATACCTTTGCTCATTGCGGCCAAGAAGTTCTATTCAAAAGGTTTAAAGGAACATCTAAACAAATCTGATGCATTTTGGAAAGAAGTCCTGTAGACTGATGAAGTTAAAACCGAACGTTTATGCCGCAATGAACAAAGGTATGTTTGGAGAAAAATAGGTGGAGAATTTCATGAAAAGTACACATCTCCAACTGTTAAACACGGGGGTGTATTGATCATGCTTCAGGCTTGTGTTGCAGTCAATGGCACGGGGAACATTTACTAGTACAGGGGAGAATTAATTCAATAAAATACCAGCCAATTCTGGAAGCAAACATCACACCGTCTGTAACAAAAGCAGAAGATGAAAAGAGGATGGCTTCTGCAACAGGATATTGATCCTAAACACACCTCAAAACCCACAATGGACTACCTCAAGAGTAGGAAGATGAAGGTTTTGCCATGGACCTCACAGTCCCTCGACCTAAACATCATCGAGAATCTGTGGATAGACCTCAAAAGAGCGGTGCATGCAAGTCGGCCCAAGAATCTCACAGAACTAGAAGCCTTTTCCAAGGAAGAATGGGCAAAAATACCCCAAATAAGAATTGAAAGACTCTTATCTGGCTACAAAAAATGTGTTTACAAGCTGTGATACTTGCCAAAGGGGGTGTTACTAAGTAGTGACCATGCAGGGTGCTCAAACTTTTACTTCGTGCACTTTTCCTTCATTGTTACTTTGAAAATAAAAAATGGAAATAAAAAAAAATGGGCCACCTTTAACTGTATGCCTTTTGGAAATCAGTTCGACTTTTACTCGCTTCGCTATTCACAGTAACAGAAATTTTGATCAGGGGTGCCAAACTTTTGCATGCTACTGTATTATTTGGTTGTAGGTTAAAATCAACAGATAAATATATACGTGCATTGTCACTTACATTTATTGTCCCAATTCCACATGTGTTTATTTTGTCTTTATCTTTTCCAAATGTTATGAAATAGTGTATTCTTGTATATACAGAATGGGGGGGGGGGCACAATAATGAGTGTAATCCCTTCTGTCGGGGAAAAGATCGCTCCATATATCGATTAGACCAACAACATCAAAATGACTGCTAACTTTCTTATGTAAGGACTTTGTTTCACTGTTTTTTTCTATTGGAAGTGCCTAACTTTAGTTGTAATTGTAAATTTAAGATTCCCCCAAATATCAAGAGTCCTTTTGTATCCATTACTATAATATTAGTAATTTTTGGAAGAAACTAATATCACTTCCTGGGGGTGCGATTATGTTCAATAGAGCAACTGAATTTCCATCTATATTTTCCCTTAACAGAATATATCTGCCCCCCTTATCTCCCATTTCAAATACATTCTCAAAATTTAGCTTTCTTGAGTTGAGACTAGCAAATCCTCTCCTATGTCCTGATTTATATGAGGAGAAAAACAAATTAGTGAATCACATTCTCTTTAGTTTTACATGCTCATTAACACTTAAATGATTATCCTGTAAATATACTTCATGGACTTATTATTTCTTCATTTCTGATAGAATTTTACTGCATTTGATTGGATTTAACAGCTCATTTACGTAAAAATAAATGAATTTTACTTTGTCCTTAGCCATGTAAATTTATTTGTATATCATTATATCATTAAATCAGTATATCATTAAAATTAGAAAAATAGAACTTAATTGATCTAGTCCCTGAACAAATAAGAACCAAGAGACGGGAATGAATAAAAAAGGTACCGAGGGTGTGGTTCCAAGGCTGAGGTCTCTAGTAGATGATCCTGGGTTGAGCTAGAGGAAACGTCTAGCCGTGGGGGATAGTCGCTCGTATTTGTGTGTTGAGGGCCCCCACTGCAGTACCCATAAAAATAAGTGAAAAAATCTATGTCCATTACTCTGAGAGGACTTCCCTGTGTATTCCTCCCATGTATATATTCTCATCTATTTGGGGAAAAAGTGTGAATGAATGAATAAAAAAAAATAATTGAGTAATATAAACTGCACATTGTAGAAATGTACTTCTTGAAATAAGTATAGCACCGTCTATTTTTATTCCGTTTAGCTTCTCAACACTTTCAAAGTAAGCCAAACCTAATGGCTGTTCTGGAGGGAGTGAGGGCTTCTTCGGTAAATTCCCAGGCTCTTCCAGGTATACTTCTCTCGCCCTCCTCCTGTCCCCTGCTTTCTCGATTCTCGCAGTATTTCCCAAGCAGAGCGGGATAGCTGCTCAGCCGGGCTATCCCTCGGTTTGATCACGCTGATGGGCAGCCCTCTGGCCATTATGTCTGTAGTCGTCTTTTCCACGGCCTAAAACATTTGGATCCCATCGTTATAAAACGCTCGAAGTTTTGAAGGGTACCGAGTTTAAATGCTAATCCTTTTTTGCTTTAATATTCGCTTTACTTCAGAGTATTCTTACGTCTCTGCAGGACCGCCAGTGGATAATCTTGATTGAAATGTATCAATTTCCCGTCCAAAAACACCCTCTTCTTATCGCAGGCCCTTCGTAGAATCTCCGCCTTGGTATTGTATCGAAAGAACCTAATTACTATGGAGCGTGGCTTATCTTCTCTGTCTCCGGTAGAGTGCGGGGCGAGCACACGATGCGCCCTCTCAATTTCAATCAGCGTCGTCAATGGAAGCTCTAGCGCGTTCCACAGCAACTTTCTTCCAAACTCCGTCATAGACAAACCCTTCGGGAACGTTGTTTATCCTGACATTTTTTCCGTCGTGAATCTTCCCTCCAGGTCAAGCATTATACTCTTTTGTTAATTTAGTATTTTAATCGTCTTACTTAGTATCTGTTACACGTTTTGCACGCGATTTTCCACCTTCTCAATTTGAGTCTCTGCCACCGCTATTTTTTGATTGACGTTGGCGAGCTCTGACTTGATATCATTCAGTTGTTGTTTTATATCTTTTTGGAATCCTCGTATTTCTTCCGGAATTTTCATCGTATTTGCCGCATCGCCTGCGCCATTTTCAGTCTCCCTGGCACGTGGTAGGGTAGCAGAGCCGTTCGCTGAAACCCTCTCGGCCACAGGCTTCACAATCATGCTTTTTTAATCCATTCTTTTTCCCGATTCTTGCCCCTCTATCAGTTCGAATATTATCGAAAGATCTGAAATATGATGGATTAATGAGGAAAATATACGTATTTCCGGAGGAGCTATTAGCTTCAGCAGCCGTTCTGGACGATGACGTCACTGGAACCTATATCGTGTGCTTTTTATAGGCCGCCCAGTAGTAACAGGGATATCGACGTACAGATAGGGAAGCAGATCCTGGAAAGCTGTAATAACAACAGAATTGTCGTGGTGGGATATTTTAATTTCCCAAAAATCGACTGGTATCTCCATAGAGCCAGGGGTTTAGTTGGGGTGGAGTTTGTTAGGTGTGTTCAGGAAGGTTTCCTGACACAATATCTCGATAAGCCTAAAAGAGGAGATGCTGTACTTGATCTGGTATTGGGAAGTGAACCTGGCCAGGTGTCAGGTCTCTCAGTGGGAGAGCATTTTGGAGGTAGTGATCACAATTCTATCTCTTTTATCATAGCATTAGAGAGGGATAGGAACAGGCGAGTTAGGGAAACCTGTAATTGGAGTAAGGGGAACTGTGAGGCTATCACTTGTAAGCATAAATTTTAAACAGATGTCCACAGGGGAACGTACTGAAGAAATGTAGACAATGTTTAGGGGATATTTGCGTGGGGTTCTGAGTAGATACGTTCCAATGAGACATGGAAAGGATGGTAGGGTACAAGAATCGTGGTACACAAAAGGCGTTGTAAATCTAGTCAAGGAGAAAAGAACTTACGAAAGGTTCAAGAAATGAGGTAATGACATGAATCTAGAAGTTTATAAGGCTAGCAGGAAGGAGCATAAGAATGAAATTAGGCGAGCTAGAAAAGGCCATGAGAAGGCCTTGGCGGGCAGGATTAAGGACAATCCCAAGGCATTCTGTAAGTATGTGAAGAGTAAGAGGATAAGATGTGAAAGAATAGGATCTATCAAGTGTGACATTGGGAAAGAGTTTATGGGACCGGAGAAAATAGCAGAGGTACTTAATGAACACTTTACTTCAATATTCACTATTGAAATCGATCTTGATGATTGCAGTGATGACTTGCTGGGGACCGAAAAATTTGAGCATGTAGATATTACGAAAGAGGATGTGCTGGAGCTTTTGGAAAGCATCAAGTTGGATAAGTCGCCAGGACCGGATGAGATGTACCCCAGGCTACTGTCGGAGGCGAGGGAGGAGATTTCTTAGCCTCTGGCGATGATATTTGCAGCATCAATGGGGACACGAGAGGTTCCGGAGGAATGCAGGGTTGTGGATGTTGTTCCCTTATTCAAGAAAGTGAGTAGAGTTAGCCCAGGAAATTATAAACCAGTGAGTCTTACTTCAGTGGTTGATAAGTTGATAGAGAAGAACTTGAGATGTAGGATTCATGAACATCTGGAGAGATATAACATGATTAGGAATAGTCAGCATGGCTTTGTCAAGGGAAGGTGAATGCCTTACGAGCCCGATTGGATTGTTTGAAGTAGTGTCTAAACACATTGATTGAGGAACGGCAGTAGACTTTGTTTATATGGATTTCAGCAAGGCATTTGATAAGCTAGCCCATGCAGGGCTTATTAAGGAAGTAAGAGGGCATGGGATCCAAGAGGACATTGCTTTGTGGATCTAGAAATAGCTTACCCACAGAAGGCAAAGTGTGGTTGTAGATGGTCACATTCTGCATGGAGTTCGGTGACGAGTGGTGTGCCACAGGGGTCTGTTCTGTGACCCTTGCTCTTCGTGATTTTTATAAATGACCTCGATGCGGAATTGGAGAGATGGGTTAGTGAGTTTGCTGATGATAGAAAGGTTGGGGGTGTTGTCAATAGTGTAGAGGGCTATCAGGGTTTGCATCGGGACATTGATAAGATGCAAAACAGGGCTGAGAAGTGGCAGATGGAGTTCAACCCTGATAAATGTGAAGTGGGTCATTTTGGTAGGTCAAATATGATGGCAGAATGTAATATTAATGGTAAGACTCCTTCAGTGCAGAGAATCAGAGGGATCTTGCTCAGACCCCACTTGGAGTACTGTGCTCTTTCTGGTCGCCTCACTACTGGATGTGGAAGCCATAGGAAGGGCGAAGACGAGATTTACAAGGATGTCTCTTGGTTTGGTGAGCATGCCTTAAGAGAATAGGTTGAGTGAACTCGGCCTTTTTTCGTTGGAGCGACGGGGGATGAGAGGTGACCTGATAGAGGTGTATAAGATGATGAGAGGTATTGATCGTGTGAATAATCAGAGGCTTTTCCCTTGGGCTGAAATAGTTGCCACAAAAGGACACAGGTTTAAAGTGCTGGGGATTAGGTACAGAGGAGATGTCAGAGGTCAATGTTTACTCAGAGTGTGTTGAGTGCCCGGAATGGGCTGCTGGCAATGGTGGAGAAGGCGGAAACGATAGGGTCTTCTAAGAGAATTTTGGGTAGGTACATGCAGCTCAGAGAAATATAGGGCTAAACGTAAGCCGAGTAACTTCTAAGGTAGGGAAATGTTCGGCTCAACTTTGTGGGCCGAAGGGCCTGAATTGCGCAGTAGGTATTCATTGTTTCTATGTTTATTCCTATTTTACCTTCTCTGTTTTTAACTGTGATGAAACCATTATATTTCCATGGGGATTGTACTGTCTATAAAGCACTTGGAATGCGTTGACTGAATAATTCATTGCGAGAGGCTGCTTGCATCAAGTGGAAAATACGGACAGTGTATTTCAGTGCGGAGAAGATATTGTCCGTGGTCATCGCCGTCACTGGAGTTCCTGGTGAGTGAGCACAACAGTTCCAGATGTGTGAAACTTTGTCTGAATTTGTAATGCCAACAAATAAAGGACAGAATAATTAAACAACAACAGCACAATCAATGAAATGCTGGAGCGGGTAACGTGAAAGCAGTTGCATCGACGGGAGCTGGATAAAGTGTACTTAGAATGTGTAATGCTGTCGTGTGGACGTTGTTTGAGATTTATGTCATCTTCGAAAGGACTCGGAAGTTTTTAATAGCAAAACTTTTCAAATATATCACGTGTTCGTGAATACAGCGCACTGAAAGAAATTGTCAAGGTCAAACTAAACTGTCTAGTCCACCAGCAATAACAGAAACGATTCTCCAAACCCCTATAAAGTATGAAATAATAAGCATTATCTCGGATAAACTCCCCCGTGGAAAAGACGGTGATGTGCCAGTTTGCGTTGAGCAATCGTTGTCAGACAAAAAATGCAGTCATGTGTAATAAATTATTCCTTTTTTTATTGTAGCAGGCAATTACATGTGTGGTACTGCACAGAATGGAACCCCATCTGTCATGACGTAGACTGTATCGATTATGTCGATTAGGTCGGACCGGGCGTTTTATTTTTATTTTTTTCTGGCGTTCTCGGCGAGGTGCAGTTGGGCGATGTGGAGAGTTACGAGTTATGAGGTTTTATTGTTCCCGCACAATAAAGCTGGTTGATGTGACAGACGGGTTTTATTTATTTTCTGACGTACCCGGCAAGGTGAACTTAGGCGATGTGGGGAATTATGAGGAAGAGCTATATTTATTTGGCTTTCCCGGAGAGGTGAAATTGGGCATTGTGGGGTTTTATGAGGACGGGATATAGTTGTTTGTTTGTTTGTTTTTTCCTGACATTCCTGTCGAGGTGAAATTTGGTGTTCTGGAAAATTATGAGGATGCCGAGATGATCCAGTGCAAATTAGTGAATCTCGTTTTTTGCGAAAATTCATGGCAATTAAAAAATAACGTAGAAAAATATAATGTATGGGGAAATTTAAAGCGAAGTGCTACCATAATCGCGATTTGCATAATATATTGGAAATTTCTCGTACGCCAATTCTCAGGTCACCTGGAACACTGTTCACTGTTCACTTGTAAATTGGGCAACCAGTCAGATTCAGAGATGGTCAGTTGATATTCTCAGCAAGTAACATTTATCCCACTGTCAGAGTAATGTTTTCCTATTCCAATTTCGTCTCGACATTATGAGACAAAAATTGTAGTATCGCGTGCAGCCTGAGCTCCTTGCTTAAGAAATACCTACTCTCAATAGACGAATGTTCACCATATTGGCTTCTGACGTGGCTGTACTGTGACGGGGATTGGATCACGTGGACTGGACGCTCCGTCACGAAGCTGCTTCAGTCAAACAATGACCTGTGCACTCATTCACACTGAGCAAGATGAATGATTTGCAAATGTTGCAGATAATCTCAACCTGAGTTTACATGGTCGGCACAACATTGTGGGCCGAATGGTCTGAAATGCGCTGTAGATTTCTATGATTCTATGACTGACAGTCTGGGTGACGGGAATATGCATCCTGCACCGCGCAGTCGAGTCCGAGGAGGCAAAATTTCAGAAGAATGAATACACTGTTCACGACGGATATCAGATGAAATTCCTTAACGCTCGTGAGTGGCGAATCATTGGAATCCGATAGCAGTGAATCTGAGATTAACAGTAACTCAACCTTACCCTTGATGGGCAGTGGAGGGCGATTAATTTGGGGGTGCCTAACTGCGAATCATATATTTTAAGTCATTCCGTTCTGTATCTCCAATGAATTTAGTGGCGATTGTCATCCTGTCCGGGGAAAGTGCGGCCTCTCCTTCTTCACCACGCGGTACCTGGTGGCCATGGCAGCGGCGGATCTACTGGTCATTATCACTGAGGTCGGTTTATATCAACTCAATTATCATTATTTTCCTGTTTGTTTCTCTGTGTGCTCTGTTCTCCGTGTCCTGCCCCGCATTGCCGTGAACTGTTCCGTCTGGTTCACCGTCACTTTCACCTTCGATCGGTTTGTTGCCATTTTCTGTCAGAAACTGAAAACAAAGTACTGCACGGGGAGAACGGCGGCCGTGGTTCTAGCGCCACCTAGCGGTCCGTTCCGTCTGAAAAACGGCCCACTCTACTTCACTTACAGAGAGATCATTAACAATGTACCATGGTTCTGTTAACCGAAGACAAGTTACTTCACTGAACCGGCGTGGGTGGCGTATGACTGGTTTTACATCGTTTTGACTCCGTTCCTCCCATTCGGCGTAATTCTGCTGCTCAACCCTCTGACAGACAGGCACATTTTAGTGGCCAGTCGGGTCCGTAGGGGGCTGAGGGGTCAGAGCAAGGGGGGAAACAGCAGTGACCCGGAGATGGAGAGCCGGAAGAGGGTCTGTGGTTCTGCTCTTCACCGTCTCCGGCAGCTTCATCCTCCTGTGGCTGACGAAAGTTGCAGAATTTATTAACCATCACGTCACCCGGATAGGAACATAGGGGAATAACTCGGAAATTATTTCCGCCTATGCCGGATATTTGCTAAGGAATTTCAGCTGCTGCACGAACACATTCATTTACGCCGCCCTTCAGTCCAGATTCCGAGAGCAGGTGAAAAGCGCGGTGAAATATCCGTTCATTTCAGTACTCCGGTTCATTAACAGAGCAACCCCCTAACGAAGCACAAACCTGCTCAAGTCAGCCCCGCTGTTCCCGACTTCTATCCTCTCTTCCCAAAGGTGGCGCAGCTGGCTGAATATCGACAGACCGTACAGCTACGGTGTCCATACAGTAAGCGTTGTGACTCTCCTTCGATCGAACGTCTGGGAACGTGACGCTGTATATCCATCTCCCATCGGTGACGGAATTCTCATTCCCCAGGTCAATGTGTCGGGTGAATGACATCATCCCGCAATCTCCGGGAACAGTGACCTCCCCACACTGCCCTCTGTCGGAGACCCCGTCCTCCCAGTGACAATGGGGAGGTTCCCCTTTCTCCTCAGTCCCCAGATATAGTGACTCTGCGCCCACAATTGAAAACAATAGAATCAGAATCACAATCAGGTTTATTATCACCGGCATGTGACGTGCAATTTATTAGCTTAGCAACAGCAGTTCAATGCTATAACACAATACCATACAGAATGTTGTAGGAAATCAGCATCTCGGGCAGAATGTACTGAAACGAATAAAGAGTCGACGTTTCGGGTCGCGACCCAGTTTCGAGGTGGAATGAAAGGGGCAAGATATCAGAATAAGAAGGTTCCGAGGAGGGGGAACAGGAAAAGCTGTAAGGGGATGGGTAAAACAAGATGTAGATTGGGGGCGGGTGATAACTGATAATGACAAAGGGCTGGAAAGGAAGGAATCTGATAGGAGAGGGGAGTCTGCGGATTGGATCACTGAACGATGGGAAAAGGGGCAGCGGTGTTGACAGGCAAACGAGGAGAAGAGTCAGAAGTAACAGTGAGCAAACAGAAAAGGGAAAGGGGAGCGGTATATACCGTGAGATCTCCGTGTCCTTGCCATAAGATTAGAGGTTACCTAGACGGAAGGGAAGGTGTTAATCCTTCAGTCTGAGACCGACCTGGTGGTGGCGAAGGGGAGGCCTTGGACAGATTTTGCCAAACAGGACTGAGGATATCAGTGGCAATGGTTGGCCTCCTGGAAATACCGCTTTTTCTCGATGGAGCTGAGGTTCCTGACGAAGCGTTAATTAATATAAAGAAGGGCCTTGGCCAATAAGGTGGACTGTTTATTCATTTCCATGGATAATGCGTGAACTGACCAGTTCTCCCAGCATTTTGCGTTTATTGCAATTAATTTGATTCACGGTTTTCATGTGCTCAGCAACTTCGTAAACCTGGGTGACATTTTCGTTTAGGTCTTTTTACTGAGATACGCAAATATACAAACGAATATTCTTCTATATGTATACTTATATCCCGAGACAATACGCAGTCCGGTGACGTTACAGAATTGGGTTATGATGATAAAGTCTATGGACGTTAGAAACGGACCATAAAAGTCATGAAACCGAGGGGCGAGCCTGAGAGTGTTCCACAACAACATTCACTGACTTCTCCAATCGTCATTTCTTCATCTTTGAGATTTTGCAATTTTTTGTCAATCAATCCATACCTCATCACAACTGGGATTTTACTTGAATTACATCATGTTTGTTTTTACCTCAGCTGTTGGAAGACACGTCAGCCTTGAGTAGTATTGCAACTTCGGTGTTCTGGAGTGAGTATAAATGAATGACCGTGGAGATTCATCAGCTCAGAGTTTCTTCAGCGAGATCGCGGCAGCCAGAAGACAGATTGAATCCCACACAGCATGCTTGAAATATTCTACCGTGTGAGAAAGATATATTTCATGATCATTGCCGTTACTGGCGTTCCTGGTAAGATGATGGGCGAACTAGCATTTTCAGTTCAGTGTGCGCGGTCTTTGGATTCGTTCCGTTACCGACAGCGTTGTGATGCCGGTGTCTTAGTGAATGCCGTGCAGACATTATGACAAACTCTGTGTTCTTTCAGAGTTCACTTGCAGTTTAATCGGCTGAAAATAAACCGGCAATTGAAACAAATGGAGAGTGTAAGCACAGAGACAATAGATTCATGGCACACAGTTTTGATTTATCAATGCAAAGACGCTACCAAAGTCAACTCCGATAATTCAGTGCGCTCGGCAGATTTGCGGTCTACTTGGTGTTATTCCGCATCAATAACGCAACGGATTTTAAGTTAGTTTACAGGTATTGCACTATGCTTTACGAAATTGCTACAAGTTTGGATGGAAAGTGGGAAGTGAAACCCTGATAGAAATCTCTTGCTAGTTAGACTCAGAACCATCGCTGATTCCTAAAATTGAAATAATCGGATGTGTGCGTTTCAGTGTACCAGGGTTTGTTTCCACGCCCTGTGTAGTGAAATGAAGAGAGAGTTAAGAGGGAGCCCAGTGTTGTGCGTTGAAGGTCAGAAGGGGTACTAGGCGATAATCCTCTCTGGAGCAATGTGTCGAAGCATTGAGAATAATGTTGGGACAACCACAAAAGAGAGAGATGCTTTGATGTACCTGCATTGTTTTTAATGATCTGAGCACTGACGTGCAAAATATCTGAAATGTTCAGCGGATCAGGCAGAATCTTTCAAGGGAAATTTTGGAGCTTTCTCATCGGGTACCTTGGTACAGTGGGGAAAAGAACCCAAATAAGAGCAGCTGCAAGATTTAAAAGAGGCGAACTATGCGGCGCCCCAGTGGGCTGGTGACAAACGGCAACCATGTGGAGGCAAAGACTGCCGAATGGCGAAGCAAATTTGTTTTGAACGTTCTAATGGACTCAGGAGGAGGTGGGGAGAATGACCAAGCATAGCCGACGGGATCATGCCAATTACGTCACTGAGAAAGGTGGCGAGGTGTCTAGGCTTTAAACCTTTGTCGAAACCCTCGTGGTTGGAGATATACATTCATTGAGCTAAAGCGCCCTCAGTGACAAATTGGCAATGTCTCCTTCACAAATGTTGTTCCTCTTTAGAAATCGAGTACGGTACCAATTCTCCCACCATGCACTGGTTAAAGTAATCTGCGACTCCGGCTTTACAACTTTTAATAATCCAGAAATTAGTTATCTGCAAAGTTTGATGGTTCTCAATTTCCAGCTTATCCCTGCACTGTGGACCACTGATCGGTGAAACAGTAATTAACCCATGCTTTTTGCGTTGTACACAGTGAATTTAGTAGCGATTGTGATCCTGTCCCGGGGAAAGTGCGGCCTCTCCTCCTGCACCACTCGCTACCTGGTGGCCATGGCAACGGCGGATCTACTAACCATCATCGTTGAGGTCATACTGTGGAGAATCAGTTATTATTACTTCCCCGGGACTTTTCTGGACATCACCCCCGTATGCAGTGCGATATCTGCACTGGGATTTGCAGCCATGGACTGCTCTGTCTGGTTCACCGTCACGTTCACCTTTGATCGGTTTGTCGCCATCTGCTGTCAGAAGTGGAAAGCAAGGTATTGCACCGGGAAAACTGCAGCTGTAGTTCTGACAACAACCGGCGTTCTGCTCTGTTTTAAGGATGTGCCCTATTTCTTCAGATATGGTCCCGCGAAAGTGATCGACAATATACCCTGGGACTGTGTTCGTAAGCCGAGTTACTATACGGATCCCGGGTGGGTAGGTTATAAAATGTGTTCTACCGTTCTTGTGCCATTACTCCCGTTCGTGTTAATACTTCTGTTCAACGCTCTGACAGTCAGACACATTTTAGCGACTGGTCGCGTCCGTAAGGGGCTGAGGGGTCTGAACAAGGCGGAGAACCGCAGTGACCCGGAGATGGAGAGCAGGAGGAGGTCTGTGATCTTACTTCTCACCATCTCCGGAAGCTTCCTCATCCTGTGGTCGGTAACTGTTGCCGAATTCCTTTACAACACCATTGCTAGATTGGATCAAAATAATTACAATGATACGGAATACATAGTTGAACACTCCGGATACATGCTGATGGTATTACGTTGCTGTACAAACACGTTTATTTATGGAGTAACTCAGACCAAGTTCAGAGAGCAGTTCATCAGCGCAGCGAAATATCCGCTCGTGTCAATTATTCAACCAATTAATAAACAAAATGTCTAAGTTCTTATCAGTGGTGGTAGGAGCTTTTCTATTTCAACTTGACAGTGCAAAAACTGGCGGTCATTGGAGAGCATAGCAGCGGGGAGAACTAAACCGGTTTGCAGCCCGACGGAGACACATCATGAGAACAGACCCCTCGGCGCCCGCACCCTGCGACCTTCACCTCCGACCAGGGATTAAATTCATACTGCATCTTATTTTGATTTTTGACCATTACCACGCTGTCATCATAGCCGACCCACGCTCAATAATAAATCCCGCCCTGCGGTGTAAATAGACACCGCTCAAGTGACGGACAAAGCCGGTGCTTCTCGCAGACGGAGCAGCGGCTGGAAATATGGCCATCACAAGGAGAGCGGACGGAATTCACAGCAGGCACCCCGGCGGTCAGATCGGGACTGGTCCGAGCTCGCAGTGAGTGGGCAGCACCGCAATGAGATTTAGTTGCTTGCACCCAACATCGGATCCGACGTCAAGCGATGAGCAGAGAACATCCGCCTGGACTCAGACCCGAATTGTAACTGTCGACTTTGGCACTGTCCAGTGAGTTTGTAGCAGCTGAGTGATACGTAAACTAGCGCAGGGAATGACTCCACAAGGTCCAGTTATCATCTGCAGGAAGTCTATTTCTAAAGATGGCTTGCATTACTTTGTGAGAAAGGCACGTTTGCCACCCAATTTCCGGGCTGTTTGGAGGTTTGGGTGGGTAACAAGTACTTTTACAGACTCTGTAATGACTTCTAAAAACTTCTCAATGGCAACAAAACAGTTCCGGCAATTCGAGTGGTGTTTCGTATTGTGGTCAGTTGCTCAACACTACAGAATTGTCCCATTAGTTTTCATAATTGTTCAAATTTCAATGGAAAACCGCAATGTCTAACCTGCCTCAAGGAAGGAATGTCATCTCAGCTCCCGATTTCCGATCAATTTCCATGCGAGCAATCTACATGTTCAATCTCCTCTGCATTCACTCCTGTACAATCTACATGTTCAATCTCCTCTGCATTCACTCCTGTACAATCTACATCTTCAATCTCCACTGCATTCACTCCAGTATAAACTACATGTTCAATCTCCTCTGCATTCACTCCAGCACAAACTACATGTTCAATCTCCTCTGCATTCACTCCAGCACAAACTACATGTTCAATCTCCTCTGCATTCACTCCAATAAAAACTACATGTTCAATCTCCTCTGCATTTACTCCAGTAGAAACTACATATTCAATCTCCTCTGCATCCACTCCAGTACAAACTGCATGTTCTATCTCCTCTGCATTCACTCCAGAATAAAACTACATGTTGAAACTCCTCTGCTTTCACTCCAATAGAAAATATGTGTCCAAACTCCTCTGCATTCATCCAGTACAAACTACATGTTCAATCTCCTCTGCATTCACTCCAGTACAATCTACATGTTCAATCTCCTCTGCATTCACTCCAGTATAAACTACTTGTTCAATCTCCTCTGCATTCCCTCCAGCACAATCTACATGTTCAATCTCCTCTGCATTCACTCCAATAAAAACTACATGTTCAATCTCCTCTGCATTTACTCCAGTAGAAACTACATATTCAATCTCCTCTGCATTCACTCCAGTACAAACTACATATTCTATCTCCTCTGCATTCACTCCAGTACAAACTACATATTCAATCTCCTCTGCACTCACTCCAGTATAAACTACATGTTGAATCTCCTCTGCTTTCACTCCAATAGAAAATATATGTTCAAACTCCTCTGCTTTCACTACAGTACAAACTGCATGTTCAATCTCCTCTGCATTCACTCGAATACAGACTACATGTTCAATCTCCTCTGCTTTTACTCCAATACAAACTACATGCTCAATCTCCTCTGCATTCACACCATTACAAACTACATGTTCTATCTCTTCTGCATTCACTCCAGAATAAAACTACATGTTGAATCTCCTCTGCTTTCACTCCAATATAAATGATATATTCAATCTCCTCTGCTTTCACTCCAGTAGAAACCACATGTTCAATATCCTCTGCATTCACTCCAGTACAAACTACATGTTCAATCTCCTCTTCATTCGCTACAGTACAAACTATATTTCCAATCTCCTCCGCATTCACTCCAGTACAAACTACATGTTCAATCTCCTCTGCATTCACTCCAGTACAAACTACATGTTCAATCTCCTCTGCATTCACTCCAGTACAAACTACATGTTCAATCTCCTCTGCATTCACTCCAGTACAAACTACATGTTCAATCTCCTCTGCATTCACTCCAGTACAAACTACATGTTCAATCTCCTCTGCATTCACTCCAGTACAAACTACATGTTCAATCTCTTATTCATTCGCTACAGTACAAACAACATTTCCAATCTCCTCTGCATTCACTGCAGTACAAACTACATGTTCAATCTCCTCCGCATTCACTCCAGTACAAACTACATGTTCAATCTCCTCTGCATTCACTCCAGTACAAACTACATGTTCAATCTCCTCTGCATTCACTCCAGTACAAACTACATGTTCAATCTCCTCTGCATTCACTCCAGTACAAACTACATGTTCAATCTCCGCTGCATTCACACCAGTACAAACTACATGTTCAATATCCTCTGCATTCACTCCAGTACAAACTACTTGTTCAATCTCCTCTTCATTCGCTACAGTACAAACTATATTTAAAAACTCCTCTGCATTCACTGCAGTACAAACTACATGTTCAATCTCCTCTGCATTCACTCCAGTACAAACTACATGTTCAATCTCCTCTGCATTCACTCCAGTACAAACTACATGTTCAACCTCCTCTGCATTCACTCCAGTACAAACTACATGTTCTATCTCCTCTGCATTCACTCCAGTACAAACTACATGTTCAATCTCCTCTGCATTCACTCCAGTACAAACTACATGTTCAATCTCCTCTGCATTCACTCCAGTACAAACTACATGTTCAATCTCCTCTTCATTCGCTACAGTACAAACTACATTTCCAATCTCCTCTGCATTCACTGCAGTACAAACTACATGTTCAATCTCCTCTGCATTCACTCCAGTACAAACTACATGTTCAATCTCCTCTGCATTCACTCCAGTACAAACTACATGTTCAATCTCCTCTGCATTCACTCCAGTGCAAGCTACATGTTCAATCTCCTCTGCATTCACGCCAGAATAAAACTACATGTTGAATCTCCTCTGCTTTCACTCCAATATAAATTATATATTCAATCTCCTCTGCTTTCACTCCAGTACAAACCACATGTTCAATATCCTCTGCATTCACTCCAGCACAAACTGCATGTTCAATCTCCTCTGCTTTTACTCTAATACAAACTACATGCTCAATATCCTCTGCATGCACATCATTATAAACTACATGTTCAAACTCCTCTCCATTCACTCCAGCAAAAACTACATGTTCAATCTCCTCTGCATTCACTGCAGTACAAACTACATATTCACTCTCCTCTGCATTCACTCCAGTACAAACTACATGTTCAATCTCCTCTGCATTCACTGCAGTACAAACTACATGTTCAATCTCTCTGCATTCACTCCAGTACAAACTACATGTTCAATCCCCTCTCCATTCACTCCAGTACAAACTACATGTTCTATCTCCTCTGCATTCACTCCAGTACAAACTACATATTCAATCTCCTCTGCATTCACGCCAGTACAAACTGCATGTTCAATCTCCTCTGCATTCACTCCAGTACAAACTACATATTCACTCTCCTCTGCATTCACTCCAGTACACACTACCTGTTCTATCTCCTCTGCATTCACTCCAGTATAAAACTACATGTTGAATCTCCTCTGCTTTCACTCCAATAGAAAATATATGTTCAAACTCCTCTGCTTTCACTACAGTACAAACTGCATGTTCAATCTCATCTGCATTCACTCGAATACAGACTACATGTTCAATCTCCTCTGCTTTCACTCCAATACAAACTACATGCTCAATCTCCTCTGCATTCACACCATTACAAACTACATGTTCTATCTCTTCTGCATTCACTCCAGAATAAAACTACATGTTGAATCTCCTCTGCTTTCACTCCAATAGAAATGATATATTCAATCTCCTCTGCTTTCACTCCAGTAGAAACCACATGTTCAATATCCTCTGCATTCACTCCAGTACAAGCTACATGCTCAATCTCCTCTCCATTCACTCCAGCACAAACTACATGTCCAATCTCCTCTGCATTCACTCCAGTACAATCTACATGTTCAATCTCCTCTGCATTCACTCCAGTATAAACTACATGTTCAATCTCCTCTGCATTCACACCAGCACAAACTACATGTTCAATCTCCTCTGCATTCACTCCAATAAAAACTACATGTTCAATCTCCTCTGAATTTACTCCAGTACAAACTACATATTCAATCTCCTCTGCATTCACTCCAGTACAAACTACATGTTCAATCGCCTCAGCATTCACTCCAGCACAAACTACATGTTCAATCACCTCTGCATGCACTCCAATGAAAACTCCATGTTCAATCTCCTCTGCATTTACTCCAGTACAAACTACATATTCAATCTCCTCTGCATTCACTCCAGTACAAACTACATGTTCTATCTCCTCTGCATTCACTCCAGTACAAACTACATATTCAATCTCCTCTGCTTTCACTCCAGTACAAGCTACATGTTCTACCTCCTCTGCCTTCACTCCAATAAAAACAACATGTTCAATCTCCTCTGCATTTACTCCAGTAGAAACGACATATTCAATCTCCTCTGCATTCACTCCAGTACAAGCTACATGTACAATCTCCTCTCCATTCACTCCAGCACAAACTACATGTTCAATCTCCTCTGCATTCACACCATTACAAACTACATGTTATATCTCCTCTGCATTCACTCCAGAATAAAACTACATGTTGAATCTCCTCTGCTTTCACTCCAATATAAATTATATATTCAATCTCCTCTGCTTTCACTCCAGTACAAACCACATGTTCAATATCCTCTGCATTCACTCCAGTACAAACTACATATTCAATCTCCTCTGCTTTCACTCCAGTACAAGCTACATGTTCTATCTCCTCTGCATTCACTCCAATAAAAACAACATGTTCAATCTCCTCTGCATTTACTCCAGTAGAAACTACATATTCAATCTCCACTGCTTTCACTCCAGTAGAAACCACATGTTCAATATCCTCTGCATTCACTCCAGTACAAGCTACATGCTCAATCTCCTCTCCATTCACTCCAGCACAAACTACATGTCCAATCTCCTCTGCATTCACTCCAGTACAATCTACATGTTCAATCTCCTCTGCATTCACTCCAGTATAAACTACATGTTCAATCTCCTCTGCATTCACACCAGCACAAACTACATGTTCAATCTCCTCTGCATTCACTCCAATAAAAACTACATGTTCAATCTCCTCTGAATTTACTCCAGTACAAACTACATATTCAATCTCCTCTGCATTCACTCCAGTACAAACTACATGTTCAATCGCCTCAGCATTCACTCCAGCACAAACTACATGTTCAATCACCTCTGCATGCACTCCAATGAAAACTCCATGTTCAATCTCCTCTGCATTTACTCCAGTACAAACTACATATTCAATCTCCTCTGCATTCACTCCAGTACAAACTACATGTTCTATCTCCTCTGCATTCACTCCAGTACAAACTACATATTCAATCTCCTCTGCTTTCACTCCAGTACAAGCTACATGTTCTACCTCCTCTGCCTTCACTCCAATAAAAACAACATGTTCAATCTCCTCTGCATTTACTCCAGTAGAAACGACATATTCAATCTCCTCTGCATTCACTCCAGTACAAGCTACATGTACAATCTCCTCTCCATTCACTCCAGCACAAACTACATGTTCAATCTCCTCTGCATTCACACCATTACAAACTACATGTTATATCTCCTCTGCATTCACTCCAGAATAAAACTACATGTTGAATCTCCTCTGCTTTCACTCCAATATAAATTATATATTCAATCTCCTCTGCTTTCACTCCAGTACAAACCACATGTTCAATATCCTCTGCATTCACTCCAGTACAAACTACATATTCAATCTCCTCTGCTTTCACTCCAGTACAAGCTACATGTTCTATCTCCTCTGCATTCACTCCAATAAAAACAACATGTTCAATCTCCTCTGCATTTACTCCAGTAGAAACTACATATTCAATCTCCTCTGCATTCACTCCAGTACAAGCTACATGTACAATCTCCTCTCCATTCACTCCAGCACAAACTACATGTTCAATCTCCTCTGCATTCACTGCAGTACAAACAACATGTTCAATCTCCTCTGCATTCACTCCTACAAAAACTACCTGTTCAATCTCCACTGCATTCACTCCAGTACAAACTACATGTTCAATCTCCTCTCCATTCACTCCAGCACAAACTACATGTTCAATCTCCTCTGCATTCACTCCAGTACAATCTACATGTTCAATCTCCTCTGCATTCACTCCAGTATAAACTACATGTTCAATCTCATCTGCATTCACACCAGCACAAACTACATGTTCAATCTCCTCTGAATGTACTCCAGTACAAACTACATATTCAATCTCCTCTGCATTCACTCCAGTACAAACTACATGATCAATCTCCTCTGCATTCACTCCAGCACAAACTACATGTTCAATCTCCTCTGCATTCACTCCAGTATAAACTACATGTTCAATCTCCTCTGCATTCACACCAGCACAAACTACATGTTCAATCTCCTCTGCATTCACTCCAATAAAAACTACATGTTCAATCTCCTCTGAATGTACTCCAGTACAAACTACATATTCAATCTCCTCTGCATTCACTCCAGTACAAACTACAAGATCAATCTCCTCTGCATTCACTCCAGCACAAACTACATGTTCAATCTCCTCTGCATTCACTCCAATAACAACTACATGTTCTATCTCCTCTGCATTCACTCCAGTACAAGCTACATGTTCTATCTCCTCTGCATTCACTCCAGTATAAACTACATGTTCAATCTCATCTGCATTCACACCAGCACAAACTACATGTTCAATCTCCTCTGAATGTACTCCAGTACAAACTACATATTCAATCTCCTCTGCATTCACTCCAGTACAAACTACATGATCAATCTCCTCTGCATTCACTCCAGCACAAACTACATGTTCAATCTCCTCTGCATTCACTCCAATAACAACTACATGTTCAATCTCCTCTGCCTTTACTCCAGTACAAACTACATATTCAATCTCCTCTGCATTCACTCCAGTGCAAGCTACATGTTCTATCTCCTCTGCATTCACTCCAATACAAACTGCATGTTCAATCTCCTCTGCATTCACTCCAGTATAAACTACATGTTCAATCTCCTCTGCATTCACACCAGCACAAACTACATGTTCAATCTCCTCTGCATTCACTCCAATAAAAACTACATGTTCAATCTCCTCTGAATGTACTCCAGTACAAACTACATATTCAATCTCCTCTGCATTCACTCCAGTACAAACTACAAGATCAATCTCCTCTGCATTCACTCCAGCACAAACTACATGTTCAATCTCCTCTGCATTCACTCCAATAACAACTACATGTTCTATCTCCTCTGCATTCACTCCAGTACAAGCTACATGTTCTATCTCCTCTGCATTCACTCCAGTACAAACTACATGTTCAATCGCCTCAGCATTCACTCCAGCACAAACTACATGTTCAATCACCTCTGCATGCACTCCAATGAAAACTCCATGTTCAATCTCCTCTGCATTTACACCAGTACAAACTACATATTCAATCTCCTCTGCATTCACTCCAGTACAAACTACATGTTCTATCTCCTCTGCATTCACTCCAGTACAAACTACATATTCAATCTCCTCTGCTTTCACTCCAGTACAAGCTACATGTTCTACCTCCTCTGCCTTCACTCCAATAAAAACAACATGTTCAATCTCCTCTGCATTTACTCCAGTAGAAACGACATATTCAATCTCCTCTGCATTCACTCCAGTACAAGCTACATGTACAATCTCCTCTCCATTCACTCCAGCACAAACTACATGTTCAATCTCCTCTGCATTCACACCATTACAAACTACATGTTATATCTCCTCTGCATTCACTCCAGAATAAAACTACATGTTGAATCTCCTCTGCTTTCACTCCAATATAAATTATATATTCAATCTCCTCTGCTTTCACTCCAGTACAAACCACATGTTCAATATCCTCTGCATTCACTCCAGTACAAACTACATATTCAATCTCCTCTGCTTTCACTCCAGTACAAGCTACATGTTCTATCTCCTCTGCATTCACTCCAATAAAAACAACATGTTCAATCTCCTCTGCATTTACTCCAGTAGAAACTACATATTCAATCTCCTCTGCATTCACTCCAGTACAAGCTACATGTACAATCTCCTCTCCATTCACTCCAGCACAAACTACATGTTCAATCTCCTCTGCATTCACAGCAGTACAAACAACATGTTCAATCTCCTCTGCATTCACTCCTACAAAAACTACCTGTTCAATCTCCACTGCATTCACTCCAGTACAAACTACATGTTCAATCTCCTCTCCATTCACTCCAGCACAAACTACATGTTCAATCTCCTCTGCATTCACTCCAGTACAATCTACATGTTCAATCTCCTCTGCATTCACTCCAGTATAAACTACATGTTCAATCTCATCTGCATTCACACCAGCACAAACTACATGTTCAATCTCCTCTGAATGTACTCCAGTACAAACTACATATTCAATCTCCTCTGCATTCACTCCAGTACAAACTACATGATCAATCTCCTCTGCATTCACTCCAGCACAAACTACATGTTCAATCTCCTCTGCATTCACTCCAATAACAACTACATGTTCAATCTCCTCTGCCTTTACTCCAGTACAAACTACATATTCAATCTCCTCTGCATTCACTCCAGTACAAACTACATGTTCTATCTCCTCTGCATTCACTCCAGTGCAAGCTACATGTTCTATCTCCTCTGCATTCACTCCAGTACAAGCTACATGTTCTATCTCCTCTGCATTCACTCCAATAAAAACAACATGTTCAATCTCCTCTGCATTTACTCCAGTAGAAACTACATATTCAATCTCCTCTGCATTCACTCCAGTACAAGCTACATGTACAATCTCCTCTCCATTCACTCCAGCACAAACCACATGTTCAATCTCCTCTGCATTCACTGCAGTACAAACAACATGTTCAATCTCCTCTGCATTCACTCCTACAAAAACTACCTGTTCAATCTCCACTGCATTCACTCCAGTACAAACTACATGTTCAATCTCCTCTCCATTCACTCCAGCACAAACTACATGTTCAATCTCCTCTGCATTCACTCCAGTACAATCTACATGTTCAATCTCCTCTGCATTCACTCCAGTATAAACTACATGTTCAATCTCATCTGCATTCACACCAGCACAAACTACATGTTCAATCTCCTCTGAATGTACTCCAGTACAAACTACATATTCAATCTCCTCTGCATTCACTCCAGTACAAACTACATGATCAATCTCCTCTGCATTCACTCCAGCACAAACTACATGTTCAATCTCCTCTGCATTCACTCCAATAACAACTACATGTTCAATCTCCTCTGCCTTTACTCCAGTACAAACTACATATTCAATCTCCTCTGCATTCACTCCAGTACAAACTACATGTTCTATCTCCTCTGCATTCACTCCAGTGCAAGCTACATGTTCTATCTCCTCTGCATTCACTCCAATACAAACTGCATGTTCAATCTCCTCTGCATTCACTCCAGTATAATCTACATGTTCAATCTCCTCTGCATTCACACCAGCACAAACTACATGTTCAATCTCCTCTGCATTCACTCCAATAAAAACTACATGTTCAATCTCCTCTGAATGTACTCCAGTACAAACTACATATTCAATCTCCTCTGCATTCACTCCAGTACAAACTACAAGATCAATCTCCTCTGCATTCACTCCAGCACAAACTACATGTTCAATCTCCTCTGCATTCACTCCAATAACAACTACATGTTCTATCTCCTCTGCATTCACTCCAGTACAAGCTACATGTTCTATCTCCTCTGCATTCACTCCAGTACAAACTACATGTTCAATCGCCTCAGCATTCACTCCAGCACAAACTACATGTTCAATCACCTCTGCATGCACTCCAATGAAAACTCCATGTTCAATCTCCTCTGCATTTACTCCAGTACAAACTACATATTCAATCTCCTCTGCATTCACTCCAGTACAAACTACATGTTCTATCTCCTCTGCATTCACTCCAGTACAAACTACATATTCAATCTCCTCTGCTTTCACTCCAGTACAAGCTACATGTTCTACCTCCTCTGCCTTCACTCCAATAAAAACAACATGTTCAATCTCCTCTGCATTTACTCCAGTAGAAACGACATATTCAATCTCCTCTGCATTCACTCCAGTACAAGCTACATGTACAATCTCCTCTCCATTCACTCCAGCACAAACTACATGTTCAATCTCCTCTGCATTCACACCATTACAAACTACATGTTATATCTCCTCTGCATTCACTCCAGAATAAAACTACATGTTGAATCTCCTCTGCTTTCACTCCAATATAAATTATATATTCAATCTCCTCTGCTTTCACTCCAGTACAAACCACATGTTCAATATCCTCTGCATTCACTCCAGTACAAACTACATATTCAATCTCCTCTGCTTTCACTCCAGTACAAGCTACATGTTCTATCTCCTCTGCATTCACTCCAATAAAAACAACATGTTCAATCTCCTCTGCATTTACTCCAGTAGAAACTACATATTCAATCTCCTCTGCATTCACTCCAGTACAAGCTACATGTACAATCTCCTCTCCATTCACTCCAGCACAAACTACATGTTCAATCTCCTCTGCATTCACTGCAGTACAAACAACATGTTCAATCTCCTCTGCATTCACTCCTACAAAAACTACCTGTTCAATCTCCACTGCATTCACTCCAGTACAAACTACATGTTCAATCTCCTCTCCATTCACTCCAGCACAAACTACATGTTCAATCTCCTCTGCATTCACTCCAGTACAATCTACATGTTCAATCTCCTCTGCATTCACTCCAGTATAAACTACATGTTCAATCTCATCTGCATTCACACCAGCACAAACTACATGTTCAATCTCCTCTGAATGTACTCCAGTACAAACTACATATTCAATCTCCTCTGCATTCACTCCAGTACAAACTACATGATCAATCTCCTCTGCATTCACTCCAGCACAAACTACATGTTCAATCTCCTCTGCATTCACTCCAATAACAACTACATGTTCAATCTCCTCTGCCTTTACTCCAGTACAAACTACATATTCAATCTCCTCTGCATTCACTCCAGTACAAACTACATGTTCTATCTCCTCTGCATTCACTCCAGTGCAAGCTACATGTTCTATCTCCTCTGCATTCACTCCAGTACAAGCTACATGTTCTATCTCCTCTGCATTCACTCCAATAAAAACAACATGTTCAATCTCCTCTGCATTTACTCCAGTAGAAACTACATATTCAATCTCCTCTGCATTCACTCCAGTACAAGCTACATGTACAATCTCCTCTCCATTCACTCCAGCACAAACTACATGTTCAATCTCCTCTGCATTCACTGCAGTACAAACAACATGTTCAATCTCCTCTGCATTCACTCCAGTACAAACTACATGTTCAATCTCCTCTGCATTCACTCCAATAACAACTACATGTTCAATCTCCTCTGCCTTTACTCCAGTACAAACTACATATTCAATCTCCTCTGCATTCACTCCAGTACAAACTACATGTTCTATCTCCTCTGCATTCACTCCAGTACAAACTACATATTCAATCTCCTCTGCTTTCACTCCAGTACAAGCTACATGTACAATCTCCTCTCCATTCACTCCAGCACAAACTACATGTTCAATCTCCTCTGCATTCACTGCAGTACAAACAACATGTTCAATCTCCTCTGCATTCACTCCTACAAAAACTACCTGTTCAATCTCCACTGCATTCACTCCAGTACAAACTACATGTTCAATCTCCTCTCCATTCACTCCAGCACAAACTACATGTTCAATCTCCTCTGCATTCACTCCAGTACAATCTACATGTTCAATCTCCTCTGCATTCACTCCAGTATAAACTACATGTTCAATCTCATCTGCATTCACACCAGCACAAACTACATGTTCAATCTCCTCTGAATGTACTCCAGTACAAACTACATATTCAATCTCCTCTGCATTCACTCCAGTACAAACTACATGATCAATCTCCTCTGCATTCACTCCAGCACAAACTACATGTTCAATCTCCTCTGCATTCACTCCAATAACAACTACATGTTCAATCTCCTCTGCCTTTACTCCAGTACAAACTACATATTCAATCTCCTCTGCATTCACTCCAGTACAAACTACATGTTCTATCTCCTCTGCATTCACTCCAGTGCAAGCTACATGTTCTATCTCCTCTGCATTCACTCCAGTACAAGCTACATGTTCTATCTCCTCTGCATTCACTCCAATAAAAACAACATGTTCAATCTCCTCTGCATTTACTCCAGTAGAAACTACATATTCAATCTCCTCTGCATTCACTCCAGTACAAGCTACATGTTCAATCTCCTCTGAATGTACTCCAGTACAAACTACATATTCAATCTCCTCTGCATTCACTCCAGTACAAACTACATGATCAATCTCCTCTGCATTCACTCCAGCACAAACTACATGTTCAATCTCCTCTGCATTCACTCCAATAACAACTACATGTTCAATCTCCTCTGCCTTTACTCCAGTACAAACTACATATTCAATCTCCTCTGCATTCACTCCAGTACAAACTACATGTTCTATCTCCTCTGCATTCACTCCAGTACAAACTACATATTCAATCTCCTCTGCTTTCACTCCAGTACAAGCTACATGTTCTATCTCCTCTGCATTCACTCCAATAAAAACAACATGTTCAATCTCCTCTGCATTTACTCCAGTAGAAACTACATATTCAATCTCCTCTGCATTCACTCCAGTACAAGCTACATGTACAATCTCCTCTCCATTCACTCCAGCACAAACTACATGTTCAATCTCCTCTGCATTCACTGCAGTACAAACAACATGTTCAATCTCCTCTGCATTCACTCCTACAAAAACTACCTGTTCAATCTCCACTGCATTCACTCCAGTACAAACTACATGTTCAATCTCCTCTCCATTCACTCCAGCACAAACTACATGTTCAATCTCCTCTGCATTCACTCCAGTACAATCTACATGTTCAATCTCCTCTGCATTCACTCCAGTATAAACTACATGTTCAATCTCATCTGCATTCACACCAGCACAAACTACATGTTCAATCTCCTCTGAATGTACTCCAGTACAAACTACATATTCAATCTCCTCTGCATTCACTCCAGTACAAACTACATGATCAATCTCCTCTGCATTCACTCCAGCACAAACTACATGTTCAATCTCCTCTGCATTCACTCCAATAACAACTACATGTTCAATCTCCTCTGCCTTTACTCCAGTACAAACTACATATTCAATCTCCTCTGCATTCACTCCAGTACAAACTACATGTTCTATCTCCTCTGCATTCACTCCAGTGCAAGCTACATGTTCTATCTCCTCTGCATTCACTCCAATACAAACTGCATGTTCAATCTCCTCTGCATTCACTCCAGTATAAACTACATGTTCAATCTCCTCTGCATTCACACCAGCACAAACTACATGTTCAATCTCCTCTGCATTCACTCCAATAAAAACTACATGTTCAATCTCCTCTGAATGTACTCCAGTACAAACTACATATTCAATCTCCTCTGCATTCACTCCAGTACAAACTACAAGATCAATCTCCTCTGCATTCACTCCAGCACAAACTACATGTTCAATCTCCTCTGCATTCACTCCAATAACAACTACATGTTCTATCTCCTCTGCATTCACTCCAGTACAAGCTACATGTTCTATCTCCTCTGCATTCACTCCAATACAAACTGCATGTTCAATCTCCTCTGCATTCACTCCAGTACAAACTACATATTCACTCTCCTCTGCATTCACTCCAGTACAAACTACATGTTCTATCTCCTCTGCATTCACTCCAGTATAAAACTACATGTTGAATCTCCTCTGCTTTCACTCCAATAGAAAATATATGTTCAAACTCCTCTGCTTTCACTCCAATACAAACTGCATGTTCAATCTCCTCTGCATTCACTCGAATACAGACTACATGTTCAATCTCCTCTGCTTTTACTCCAATACAAACTACATGCTCAATCTCGTCTGCATTCACAACATTACAAACGACATGTTCTATCTCTTCTGCATTCACTCCAGAATAAAACTACATGTTGAATCTCCTCTGCTTTCACTCCAATAAAAATTATATATTCAAACACCTCTGCTTTCACTCCAGTAGAATCCATATGTTCAATATCCTCTGCATTCACTCCAGTATAAACTACATGTTCAATCTCCTCTGCATTCACACCAGCACAAACTACATGTTCAATCTCCTCTGCATTCACTCCAATAAAAACTACATGTTCAATCTCCTCTGAATTTACTCCAGTACAAACTACATATTCAATCTCCTCTGCATTCACTCCAGTACAAACTACATGATCAATCTCCTCAGCATTCACTCCAGCACAAACTACATGTTCAATCTCCTCTGCATGCACTCCAATGAAAACCATGTTCAATCTCCTCTGCATTTACTCCAGTACAAACTACATATTCAATCTCCTCTGCATTCACTTCAGTACAAACTACATGTTCTATCTCCTCTGCATTCACTCCAGTACAAACTACATATTCAATCTCCTCTGCTTTCACTCCAGTACAAGCTACATGTTCTATCTCCTCTGCATTCACTCCAATAAAAACAACATGTTCAATCTCCTCTGCATTTACTCCAGTAGAAACTACATATTCAATCTCCTCTGCATTCACTCCAGTACAAGCTACATGTACAATCTCCTCTCCATTCACTCCAGCACAAACTACATGTTCAATCTCCTCTGCATTCACTGCAGTACAAACAACATGTTCAATCTCCTCTGCATTCACTCCAACAAAAACTACCTGTTCAATCTCCACTGCATTCACTCCAGTACAAACTACATGTTCAATCTCCTCTCCATTCACTCCAGCACAAACTACATGTTCAATCTCCTCTGCATTCACTCCAGTACAATCTACATGTTCAATCTCCTCTGCATTCACTCCAGTATAAACTACATGTTCAATCTCATCTGCATTCACACCAGCACAAACTACATGTTCAATCTCCTCTGCATTCACTCCAATAAAAACTACATGTTCAATCTCCTCTGAATGTACTCCAGTACAAACTACATATTCAATCTCCTCTGCATTCACTCCAGTACAAACTACATGATCAATCTCCTCTGCATTCACTCCAGCACAAACTACATGTTCAATCTCCTCTGCATTCACTCCAATAACAACTACATGTTCAATCTCCTCTGCATTTACTCCAGTACAAACTACATATTCAATCTCCTCTGCATTCACTCCAGTACAAACTACATGTTCTATCTCCTCTGCATTCACTCCAGTACAAACTACATGTTCTATCTCCTCTGCATTCACTCCTGTACAAGCTACATGTTCTATCTCCTCTGCATTCACTCCAATACAAACTGCATGTTCAATCTCCTCTGCATTCACTCCAGTATAAACTACATGTTCAATCTCCTCTGCATTCACACCAGCACAAACTACATGTTCAATCTCCTCTGCATTCACTCCAATAAAAACTACATGTTCAATCTCCTCTGAATGTACTCCAGTACAAACTACATATTCAATCTCCTCTGCATTCACTCCAATAACAACTACATGTTCTATCTCCTCTGCATTCACTCCAGTACAAGCTACATGTTCAATCTCCTCTGAATGTACTCCAGTACAAACTACATATTCAATCTCCTCTGCCTTCACTCCAGTACAAACTACATGATCAATCTCCTCTGCATTCACTCCAGCACAAACTACATGTTCAATCTCCTCTGCATTCACTCCAATAACAACTACATGTTCTATCTCCTCTGCATTCACTCCAGTACAAGCTACATGTTCTATCTCCTCTGCATTCACTCCAATACAAACTGCATGTTCAATCTCCTCTGCATTCACTCCAGTACAAACTACATATTCACTCTCCTCTGCATTCACTCCAGTACAAACTACATGTTCTATCTCCTCTGCATTCACTCCAGTATAAAGCTACATGTTGAATCTCCTCTGCTTTCACTCCAATAGAAAATATATGTTCAAACTCCTCTGCTTTCACTCCAATACAAACTGCATGTTCAATCTCCTCTGCATTCACTCGAATACAGACTACATGTTCAATCTCCTCTGCTTTTACTCCAATACAAACTACATGCTCAATCTCGTCTGCATTCACAACATTACAAACGACATGTTCTATCTCTTCTGCATTCACTCCAGAATAAAACTACATGTTGAATCTCCTCTGCTTTCACTCCAATAAAAATTATATATTCAAACACCTCTGCTTTCACTCCAGTAGAATCCATATGTTCAATATCCTCTGCATTCACTCCAGTACAAACTACATGTTCAATCTCCTCTTCATTCGCTACAGTACAAACTGCATTTTCAATCTCCTCGGCATTCACTCGAATACAGACTTCATGTTCAATCTCCTCTGCTTTTACTCTAATACAAACTACATGCTCAATCTCCTCTGCATGCTCATCATTGCAAACTACATGTTCAATCTCCTCTCCATTCACTCCAGCACAAACTACATGTTCAATCCACTCTCCATTCACTCCAGTACAAACTGCATGTTCAATCTCCTCTGCATTCACTGCAGTACAAACTACATGTTCAATCCCCTCTCCATTCACTCCAGCATCCTCTCTATGTCCACTATACCTAGGCCTTTCAATAATCGATAGGTTTCAATGGGATCAACGCGTCATTCTTCGAAACTACAGAGAGTACAAACTCATTAAACGCTCTTCATATTTCACCTTGTAATTCCCGGGATGATTCCCGCGAACGTCCTCTGGACCGCTTCCAATGCCAACAAATCCGCTTTTGCATCAGGGAGCCAAACTGTTCACTATATTCCAACTGCGGTCTGACCAATGCCTTATAAAGATTCAGCATTGCATCCTTCCTTTCATTTTCCAGTCCTCTCGATACGTAAACCATCACTACATTTCCCTTCGTTAATCCGGAGTCAAACTGCAAGTTAATCTTTCAGGAAGCCTGTACTAGCCTTTATAGCTACTGCCTAAGCAAGACCAAGTTCTTCTGCCTGGTCCTGCTCCTCAACACTAACACTAATATCAATCTACATTTAACGGTTTGCAAATTTGCCACAAAACTATCAAACCCCTTATTCAGAGTATTGACATATAACATGAAAATAAACGGGTCAAACACCAACTAATCACCGGCAGCCTAGAAGAAAAACGCCCCATTTATTCCCACTCGCTGCCTCCAGCCATCCAGCCAATCTCCGATCTATGCTAGTATATTTGCAGTAATACCATCGGATTTCCTCCGTTAAGCAACCTCAAGAGTGGCATCTTGTCAAATTCATTCTGATTTTCCAGGCAAGCAACATCCGCTGACCCTTCTTCATTTATCCTGTCTGTTATTTCCTCAAAGTATTCCAACAGACTTGTCAGCCTAGTATTCCCTTAAGCAACACCATGCTGACTTTGGCCTATTTTTACATGAGCCTCGAAGTACCCCAAAACTTCATCCTTAATAATGGACAACATCGTATAAACACTGAAGAAGGCTAACAGTCCTATACTTCCCTGTCTTTTTGCTTCCCTCCCTTTAAAGAGTGGAGAGACATTTCCAATTTTCGGTCCTCTGGATCTATTCGAAACTCCGTTGTTCCTTGAACGATCACTATAAAAGCGCCTACAGGGCAAAATGCTTGAACGTCGTTATAAGATGCGATGTTTATCAGTTTCACCCTTCTTCTTCCTTCTTTTAGCCTTCGTCTCGTCGCAAAGATCGGGGGGGATGGTGGTGCGTGCGGAAATTCTGAACGGGGAGTTGAGGGCACAGATCCTGAAGGAGGTGACTTTGAATCCTTCCTTCAGAACACAGCGCATTGTCGATTAATGCTCGAGTGTACCGAACTGATATCAAAGAACGGTCGAGTGGAGTATGTTCTTGTCATGTGATTCTGGAAACAGAGGAAGAGCGGCACAATGTCTGCACCGCACAGGTGAAATGTGTCAACCACTGCCACGCAGGTGAGGAATCCACAAGGAAAACACAAACTGAAGGAGTTTCCGTACAGCGTGTGAATGTTGTGGGTGGCTCTGATTAAAACTCGAATTTCCCATCCATCTCTCTCGTAACTTCCGATGTACAGTTTTTAGCTTTCTCCCTTCGATTCCCCTGATATTTCAAATAAATCTTGATTGAAAATTTTGCAACTTCAATGATACATATTTTACATCGACTGGGCAGATTGGCGCCTCAGTGGTAAATCCGTCATCAGGACGTTGAATAATATAACAGTGGCCGTTTTATTGAGAATAATGTGATAGGTGTACACGGTACCGAGGGAAAATCCGGAGCTGTGCGTTGAGTCACGGGGCCGAGTATACACCGAAATCTGTATATGTATTTGTGAAGTTAACGATTGGGGGGGGGGACATCACTAGTTAATTACTAATCTGTATGCTCGCGTGGGATGTTTCGTAAGTAGCTACATTTTGCAAGGTTGATATATTAAAACATAGTGACCCTGTCTCTGTACCGATATGCGATCTCCCATCATCATCACCTTGTCTCGAAACAATAAAAGTACTCAATTCCCATGCTCTGTCGATTATGCACGAAGATTTTGACCATTACTTTTCAATTTCCTGCAGGGGCATTCCCATGATAATTCATTTGAATCCGAACTGAAAAGTTCACGGTTTATTCTCTGAATCCTGGAGTCTAAAGAGTGTTTCTGCCCAGGATTGAACTGGAGACCTTTCGCGTGTAAAGCGAACGTGATAACCACTACACTACAGAAACACTACAGGGAGCTCAATGTTCTACGCTATTGAGCATCGACCAGACACCCTGCACACCTCCTTCACTCTCCACTCATTCATCTTGTTCTGCAGAACAATCTTTTCTACACCCAAGAAATAGAAAACGAAATTCTCTCTTCAGCCTGGTCTTTTTCGTGGGTTGGCCTATGTAAAGAGCAGACGAGCTTCAGCGATGAGAGCTCCGGTCTGTCTGTTCAGCGGGTGGATGCTCAGCTCTTTCAGAAGCGTCTTACAACATGAGGACTCCGAGGACTCCACTTAACAAAAAAACAAATCTACAGTCAATTTAGTGACAAAATATTAGCCACAGATTTATTGAGCTGGGGTGATTGTAGAAATGATCTATGGGATCATCAGTGGTATAAGGGTTTTCTGTTGCAGGAGTAGCTTGGTGAATGTCGGCTGGTTCCGTCCGCCCAACGGCAGCATTTCGAACAAACACAGGGAGACATTCGAACCGTGGCGGTGCTGTGAATCGAAGCCCCGTCACCTCAGAGACCTCTCGGCTACACTACCCGTGAGCAGGTTGCCTGGTGTTCTTAAAGTGATTGCGATCAATTCATTTATTGAAGATCACACCCCCACACCCACTCTCAAAAAATGCATGGACAATAGTGATAAACAGGTGGACCAGTAACCGGTAGAGGGAGTTATTAGCGAGAGGGGTTGATAGGTGGTGGTGGAATTGTGAGAGCACTCACAGAAAGAACGACTGAATGCACCCCGAATATAAGGTCCGAAGTGCCGTTTACGATCCTAAGGAGTGGTACGAATGTCACTGTGAATTCTACTGTGCCTTGAGGCTGGCGATACAGGCCATCTTTTCATTTGGACTGCCACATGGGAGGTAATGGAGCCTTAACTGGTTTTCTGATCTCATCTCCCGATGCAGTGGATTTTATCGACAGGACAACGGAGAAGATGAGGAGCAATGAGAGTATATCAACTATTTCTGAAGTATGACTTCAGGAATGGAAGATTTCGTTGCTTCTCCTTTTGGTTAATTCGACTCTGGAGTAGACGGCGGGTGCGTCGCGGGACGAAGGGTGATATTTTGCTCCGATAAATAATTCAGTAATGCTCAAAAAGCAAAACTAAGACCTCGCGGGTTGAACGAAAGAACCAATCAGTTGCAGTGCTAGCTATATTAGTGGCGAACAAATCAAAGCATCAACCTGGCATTTAATAAGGTACCCATGCAAAGCTTATTGAGAAAGTCAGTGGGCTTGGGATCCAATGAGCCATTGCTCTGTGGATCCACAACAAGCTTGCCCACAGAAGACAAAGAGTGGTTGTCGTCGGGTCATATTCTGAATGGAGGACAGTGACCAGTGGTGGGCCTTAGGAATCTGTCTGGGACGCTTACACTTCGTGATTTCTATAAATGACGTGGATAAGGAAGAGGAGGAATGAGTTAGGAAATTTGCCGTTAGCACAAAGGTTAACACAAAGTATACAGGGCTGTCAGAGGTTACAGTGGGACATTGATAGGGCGCAAAACTGGGCTGAGAAGAGGCAGATGGAATTCAACCCAGAAAAATGTGAAGTTGTTCATTTTGGTAAGGCAAAATAATGACAGAATATAGTATTAATGGTAAGACTTTTGACAGTGTAGAGGATCAAAGGGATCTTGATATCAGAGTCCATAGGACAGTCAAAGCAGCTGCGCAGGTTGATTCTGTTGTTAATAGGACATATTGTGTATTGGCCTTCATCAATTGTGGAACTGAATTTAGGAGCCGAGAGGTAATGTTGCAGCTATATAGGACCCTGGTCAGAACCAACTTGGAGTACGGTACTTAGTTCTGGTCGCCTCATTGCTGGGTAGTCGTCAATAATCGGGGCGTGTGGAGGGGGTTCGGCAGGAGGGCACAAAGGGCTAACAGATACCGCTTTCAATTGTGAAACGTGGAATGTAGGGTGGATGTGCATAGATTTTGGCAGTTTGTGTATGACCGCCGAGGGATTGAGTACACACTCAATTTCCAATGGTCCCATATAACGAGGGGCGAGTTTCTGTGGTTCAATTTTAAGGGAGATATTTTAAGAGAGAGCCAAACCACCTGCCCAGGCCGATAACTGGGTGCAGGAACTCGAGGGCGATCGTCAATCCTCCGGTTGCGGTCGGCTCAACGGAGCAAGTCCGCGCGAGCATCCTTCCAGATCTTGCGGCCCCGCGGAGACGGGCCTGACTGAAGGCACAGCAGTTTGGTCTTCATGTACGTGAAACAGAGCGAGTTGGTAGCCGAGGGAGCATTCGAAGGGCGGCGTTCCGTGTCGGTGCTGGCCAGGGAGTTGTGGGCGGACTCTACCCAAGCGAGATGGGTGCTCCATTATGATGTGTTGTTGGCGGTTATGCAGCGCAGTGCTGCTCCAAATCCTGGTTTGCTCGTTCGGTTTCACCGCTAGTCTACCGGAAGCCGGTAGACAGACTGACTGAGGCTCCAAGGTCCTGACGAAAGGAACTCCAGACTTGAGAGACAAAGGGGAGACCCCGGTCAGAAATAATGTCCGAGGGAATCCCATGAAGGCGGAAGACGTGATGAACAAGGAGGTCGACTGTTTCACGGGGCTTTAGGGCGTTTGGGATGGGCTAAGAAGTACACGGCTTTCAGGAAGTAGTCCACCACCGTGAGTACAGCAGTGTTACCATGTGAAGGGGGTAGCAAACAAGAGACAGGTAGGGGATGAAGCAACCCAGCAGGTTGTCGATGGGAGACATTTCCGTGGCCACACACAGAAAAGGCAGAGACGAAGGAGAGAGTGTCAGCATCCATGGAGGGTCACCAGAAATGTCTCTTCAGAAGGAACAGAGTCCGATCGATCCCGGGATGGCAGGCGAAACGAGGAGTGTTTCCGCACTGAAGAACCTGAGACCGAACAGCATCGGGCACGAAGAGACGACTGGCGGTTCCATTCCTTGGGTCAGGTTGAGTCCGCTGGGACTCCCAGGTGAGGGTAGCCACCACACCGGATGGTGGAAGGAAGGTCTCGGGGTTGGGAAGCCCTACTCGGAGACATATTGACGAGAGAGAGCATCGGGCTTCCCTTTCGTGGAACCAGGACGTTAGGCGAGTGTGAATCTGAAACGGCCAAAAAGTAATGCTCAAAGGGCTTGGCGGGAGGTCAGGTGTTTGACATTTTGGAGTTATGCGAGGTTCTTGTAGTTCGTCCAGATGATGAATGGATGTTCCGTTCCCTCCAGCCAGTGTCTCCACTCCTCCAACGCGAGTTTGACGGCCAGTGACTCCCGGTTCCCTACGTCCTGGTTCCGTTCGGGGGATTTAGGCGGCGAGAGAAGGAGGCGCTGGGATGGAGCTCTTGGTCTGGGCTGGAGCGTTGGAAGAGGACCGCTCCCAGCCCAGAGTCGGAGGCGTCGACTTCCACAATGAATTGACCAGACGGGTCAGGTTGGGCCAGGATGGGAGCGGAAGTGAAAGCATCTTCAGCTCCGAGAAGGCCGAGTCCGCTTCGGGGGTCCAGTTTAAGGGGGTGGGAGGAGAGGTGAGTCGAGTAAGGGGCGCTGCCACCCGGCTGTAATCCCTGATGAAGCGACGGTAGAAATTTGCGAACCCCAGAAACCGCTGGAGTTGCTTAAGCGTCGTGGGTTTTGGCCACTTCGCCACCGCCCGGATCTTTTCGGGATCCGCCCTCAATTGCCCGCTCCCAATGATGTACTCCAGCAAACTGACGGAACGGGCATGGAACTTGCACTTCTCTGCCTTAAAGAATATCTTGTTCTCCAAAAGCTTCTGAAAAACCTGACGGACATGATGCGTGTGTTCCTGGAGATAACGGGAGAAGATTGAGATGTCGTCCAAATAAAAGAAAACGAAACGGTTAATAAATTACGTAAATACATAGTTTATCAGGGCTTGGAAGACAGCGGGGGCATTGATGAGGCCGAATGGCGTGACCAGATATTCGGAATGACCAAGAGAGGTGTTACAAGCTGTTTTCCCACTCATCTCCCTCCCTTATCCTGACCAGGTGATAGACACTCCGCAGGTCCAACTTAGAGAAAGTTGTGGCTCCGTGAAGGGGCTCGAAGGCAGAGTTGATGAGGGGCAGTGGAGACTTATTCTTTATGGTGATGTTGTTCAGGCCACGGTAGACAATGCAGGGGCTCAGTGAGCTGTCCTTCTTCCCCACAAAGAAGAATCCTGCGCCTACAGGGGAAGACGAGGGTCGGATAATGCCCGCCGCGAAAGAGTCATTTAGGTAAGCCTCCACTGCTTCCCTTTCTGGTCGGGCCGGTTATACAGCCGACACATGGGTAGAGGGACCCGGGGAGAAGGTCCCACGCTGTATATGGCCCAGAATGTCCCGTTACTAACATGACTCAGTATGTTTCAGCATACCACTTTGCGTCGTTCGTAACAGGAGCCAACGGATGTGATCACAGAAACGGAGAGAGGGTGAAGACCGCGAAGACCAGTTTAGGAAAGCGAGATCGAGGATACGGTGTGGGAAGGAGAGTATTTAAGCAGGCAGGGTGAGAGAGGTCAGCGAGACGATACGGGTTGCTTGTTTCTGAAGGACTTTAGAATGGAAGCGCTGCAATCCCAGAATTCCCTGCAGGAAGGAAAGTCCTCTAATCGCTCAGTGCATTTATTGACAGTATTCTCTGACTCACACTTTCCGACCACATCCTAATCTCTCTCTCAACCCGTTGTGTCTATTACCCTTCCAAATATTTTAATTTCGCGTCTCTCTGTATCCACCAGTCTCCCCAAACCACCCCCGGGCCAATTTCTCTTCCTACCCTCTTTCACTCATATCCACACCTGTCTCGGACCCTTCCCAGTTCTCTTCCAATCTTCCTCCTCACATTGATCTTTCCACATCACAAATATCTGTTGTCACTCCAGATCTCTCGACTTCCCCGGTCTCCCTCCCCCTGGTCTTTCTCTAAGCCCTCGGTCTCTGCCTCTACCCCGCCCCACCCGGTCTCGCTCAGTTTCTCTCCCCCACTGCCGTTTCTCCTCTCCTAAAATCTCGGCTGCCTCTTTCCCTCCCGTCCTTCTCAGACTCTCGCCGCCGTCTCTTTACATTCCTCAGTCTCTTTCTCCTCAGTGAGCAAGACTAACGGAGCATTAAGCGGGATCTGGACCAATTTGAACAATGGGCTGAAAAACGGCGGGTTTTGACACAATGACACAATGAGAAACAAGGCACTGAGGAGTACGATAGAACAAACGAATCTGGGAATGCAGGTCCATATTCAATGAAAGTTGCGGTACAGTTAGAAAGCGTCGCAAAAAAAAAAAGGAGACGAAAGTACTGAGTACCGGAGTAGGGGTGGTATGTCGATGCTGTTTAAAAAATTATTGAGGCCTAATTTGGAATATTGTGTTTTTGCTCAACTACCAACAGTGCAGATATAAATACGTTTGAACGAATACAGAACAAAGTTATACGGCTATTGCCGGGCCTGGATGTTTTGAATTAAAAGGAACGATTCGGTATGGTAGCACTGTATTCCCGAGCGGGTAGAAGACAGAGGGGAGATTATGATAGAGCTATACAACATTAAGACGCGTATAGAGAGTGTAAATGCCAGCGGGCTTTCTCCACTGATGTTGGGCGAGAATACGCCCAGAGATCATGGGTGAAGGGTGAAATGTGAAATGCTTAAGGAAAATAGGAGGGGAAGCTTCTTCACCCAGATGGACTCCAGAGAGTAGACAGTGCTGCCAACACAAATGGTATTTGAGATTCCGAATTGAACGTTTCAGAGATGACTGGATAGGTACTGGGAAATGGATGGCCACGTTCCTGGTGAGGTCGATGGCAGTTTAAATAATTCCTCATTGACCTGACGGGCTGAAGACCCTGTTTCTGTGCGGTGGTTTCCTTTGGCTGTCTGACTGTGCATCTGGGTGAGAGCTTTAATGTCTCACAGCACCGACCAATCTAGAAAGTCGTTGATACTGTCCGATCCCTCTGTCCTTGCTCATACTGAAGCATGGAGACTGAGTTAATGGATGGTTACAGCATGAGAAGTTAATGGATGGTTACAGCGTGAGAAGATGGAAGCGCAGATGTGAGATGCTGAAGGATGGAAGCGCAGATGTGAGATGATAAAGGATGGAAGCTTTGGAAGTTGTTTATTCTGTATTCTCCAATTGCCTGCGATGGTTTTGAAGGAAGAAAAGTCTCAGCCCGAATATTTGCTTTGCCTTCGTTGCGTTTTCAGTTTGTGTAGTTTTGTATGTTTCATTTATTATTGATTTCAGATGGAGACACGGATTCCACACCGGCCATGTGGATTCAGGGTTAAATAGATCGAAATCTGAGCGTATCTACACCTGATACGATAAAACCACGATTCAGAGGTAAATTGCCATTCAGATAAATTGGTGTGTACTTGAATTGGGAATTTGGAATTGGCATTTTGGAAGGCTAGTTATTTTAATAAGCAGAAAAACCTGCTGCTGAACACTTTGAAATTTTGTTTTCAAGTTGTAGGGCTCCACTGGAAATGATTGCTTTGAAGTCATTGTAGCATCTGTCCTGTAATATGTTAATGACAGGTCAGTTTAGATAACGTGGCGGTTCAGTCAATAGCTGAGCGATCTGCTTACGTTTTCAGCCCTATTTCCATAAATTAGCATCTTTACGTAATATGTAAATGACGGGATAGTTAAGATAACTAGTTCACTAGCAGTCACTAGTTCAGCGATTTGCTTACATCGTCAACTCTAATTCCATTAACTTTCCAGCTGTTGCTGGGTGATCAGATTAAATTGGTTATTTCCCTCAGTCCTGTTTCTGCAGAGTCCAAAATAGAGTTGTAACTTGTACCACAATTTCGACCCTCCGTGCGGAACACGGTTGTCCGCTGTCTTCCAACAAGAATTCACCCTATCTACTGCATGATCTACCTTCAGTTAGGAAGCCAAATCTGAATCAACGCAACCAGGTTCCCTTCGATCCCACGCCTCCTGACTTTCTGAATGAGTCTACTATGGGGAACTGATCAAACACCTGACCAGAATTAATGCACCCACATCGACTGTCCTGGTTCATCTGTTGGTTTTATTTTCATTTATTTTCAAATAATTCAATCTGACTCATAAAGGACAACATGCCATGTTGTCTCTCCGTAGCCAGACAACGTTTCTCCAAATATTCATAATTTCCTTCTTCAGTAATCCTCTCCAGTAGTTTACACACTACTGATGTAAGGCTCCCTGGTCTGTAATTCCTGGAAGTATCCCTATTATCTTTCGTCAACAAATGAATAACATTTTCCACCCTCCACCCACCCCCCAAGTCATCTAGTTCTACTTCCGTGGCCAGCGAAGACACAAATATCCTGTCCAAAATCTCAGGAATATCTCCACTCGCTTTCCCAAATTACCTGGACTATATCCCTTCCGGTTACGGGGAATCATCTATCATAATGCTTTCCAAGTTTCCAGCGCATCCTCTTTCTGAGCGTCGGCATGTTCGAGCTGTGTTCACATTCATCAATGTATTCAGTGAGGAGCTTCACTGCCTTTTTGGACTCCAGATACAAGTTTTCCTCTGATCTGCACAGACTCTCTCCAGTCATAGTTCGTCATAGTACAATTCGCCAAGAACTTCTCAAGTCCCCTTCGACCTCTTCTAACTCCATTGTTAATTTTTTTCCTTTCTACATTTTGAACTGCTATAACCTTACCTGATCCTTTCTACCTAATCTTTAAGTATCGTTCTTTCTTCCTCTTGAGGAGTTGTTCCAACTTTCTTGTCACCCAGAGTTACTTTACGCTATCATCCTTTCCCTGCTTCACGGAGACAACCTATACTGAACCCTATCTCAGTGCTCCCAATACAATCCCATCATATTTGTTGCGTATTTCCCTGAGTAGATCATTTCCCAATTTACCTTCCCGAGTTCCTGCCAGGTAGCACCATAATTCGCTGATCCCCAATTAAATAGATACCATGCTCCCTGGTCAAGGTAAGTGGAGGGGTGTTGTGCCCTGTTGTTCTGTAATGCTCAGCCGCGGAAGGATCTGTCACCTGATCCGTTTCCTTTTCTAATATTAGATCCGGTACGGACTAGTCGCTAGTCCACCTGTCTTCTTATAGTGACATTAATCCTTCCTGGACGCAACTGAGAAATTATGCTGTACCGAAACTTTTCACCTTGGGGAGATGCCAAAGAATATTGTGGAAGTATCAGTTACCCATGTCAATAACATTGAACTTGTCCACGTCCCGCTTCCCGATCGGTTCCTCACTGTTCCCGTTGCAGGTTTTTTTTTTTGTTAGAGGGGCGGCTGTATAGAATAATCCAAATGAGGTGATCACATGTCTCTGTTTGTCTCACTGTTGCCCTCCGTATCCGCAGCTGCGATAATATCCCTGGTTTCCCATCGCACTCACTTTCCAGTTTGTTACCCGAATCTGCCCATTTTGAAACATCTGAACCCCGGAAATTCCTGGAGCCATCCCTGCCCTTATGACAGTCGAGTGTCTGTGACAGTTTGGAACATACTTCAACCAAAGTGACAATCACGCCAGAAGCATTGAGAGTTTGTATTGCGACCTACCTGAACTGCATGAAGTCATCAACTCTGCAAATTCTGCATTTCGCGGATGACCAGGGATATGATTGTTTGAATTAATGACATATTTGCCAAACCTGTTCATTGAAAAACAGCTTTATTTTAAAACTCCACTGAATTGTCGTTAGACGCGGGCATTATCTACATCGATGGCCAGTTAATGTAAACACATACTTTATTCCATTCCTCAGCTCTTCTCTGAATTTCCTCTGTGTCAGTGTATAGATACAAGTATTGGTGCACACGCTGAGCATTTGAAACATGTACCCAAATTGCTGTAGGATGTATACTGGGGAACTCAAATATCTGTCCTGGTAAAAATAGTTTTCCTTTTGCCATTTCAGGGAATGGGCTACATCAGGCATCCAAAATAGTATGAAATTAGCTGATATAGAAAACAACAAAATCATCGATTTTCTGCGTTTTTCCACCTCGGCATCTTTCTGATTGTCGCTGCTGTGCCGAAGCTTTCTGCGGACTCTATTTGCCGCAACGATATGCCTTACGGTTAACCCGTTAAACACCAGGATTAAGCCGATTGGTATCAATGGTGTTAAAATACAGTCCAGTAATGCGTATCCTCTCCACACGGGTGAAGTAGCGTATTCATGTGTGAGGGCGCACCGCCACGGCGTGTTATCAATGATGATGTAAGGTTCAATAGCAAAGTATAACGGAACACATTTCCCGCAGCTCACTATAACCACGGTCACGATAACCGCCGTTGCTGTTCTCTCGGTGCAGTATCGCTCCCGCAGCTTTCGACAACATATTGCGATGAAGCGATCGAAGGTAAAACTGACCGTGAACCAAACAGAACAGTCCATCGTTACTAACCGAAATACAAGTGTCAGAGCGCATACAGGAGTGATGAGCAGGGATCTGGAATAAATGTAGATATTGTTGGTCTGTTCCACCAAAGCAACAACGATAACCACCATCAGATCCGCTGTGGCCATTCCAACCAGGTAACGGGTGATGCATTTGGAGAGTCCGCATTTCCCCCGAGAAAGGATCGCAATCGCCGTTAAGTTAACTGCAAGAAATTTGGAAACAAAATAGGAATATAGTCAGTTCCCTGAATGCCCCCATTCTACCGATGCTATGCAGGGTATCGTCTGTTTGGAAGTGGAAAGCGGGAGTCCAGTGTGTGCGGTCTCAGTCGCTGCACTCCTGCTGGAGGACAATGACGGGTGTGAGTGTCAGTGGATTGGCGACCTTCCCACAGTTTAGAGCGAGGCATCCGAGCTCCACGACACACGGACCGTTGAGCAGTCGATCGCTCCTGTAAACTGCACCGTTTCCATTATTGGAAGTGAAAGAACAGACGTGATTATTTGTAGTTGTATCAAAGTGAGGAGATATAAAACACGAGTTCTCTTTTAGTGCCTTACAGAAGAACAGACCGACGAGTCGCAAATAGACTGGACCGTCATTTAAATAAGCTGTCACATTGTTAAAAGGTCGGAGTGTCTGCACTGATAGAGACTCGGACCTAGAAAAGCAGAGACCAGCATTACTTCAGAAAGCCTAGCGAAGTGAAGTTATGAAACAATGTCAATATCGGCACAAACATAATTGATAAAAGAAAGATCACTTCGATCAAATTATGAAGCAGTGTCAATATCGAAAGAAGAAGAAAGCCCTGTGAGTGAAGTATGAAAAATGAAAATAAAACCATTAGATGCCGGAATCCTTCATTCCGGAAACACGTTTCCACCGACGGTAGCATTTGTGCTCAGTAACAGTGCGGATACCGCAGCAGAGTAACGACGGCACCATACATAAAGTGACCAGCTCCGGCATCTTACCGGGGACACCAACCGCTACAAGTGTGGGATAGAAAATGGCTGCGATGTAGTAAATCGCCGGATATCGCATGTTCCGTCAGAAGCAGCGTTCAGTTTTACGGAGCGTTTCAGCTGCTCAGGTTGACTGGGGATCGGTTTAGCAGACTTTTATTGAGGTGAGAACAATTCCACAATTCCACAAGACAATTAGCGTGGCGATCACGTCAGGGACATTAGTGACAACCAACTGCACAAACAATTGCGTTAAACTATTTTTACTCACTCTGTCCCCGTGTCATTAATTTGACTCCTCAAGGGATATTGCAATCTATTTACTTTAAATAAAATATGATGTGAATTTTCCATGTTATTTTCCATGATACCTGGCTTCAGCAATTTAAGTAGGATATTTTTATATCTGTGTTGCCTTTAAAGTCGGCATGCATATTGAAGTCAAATTATTTTTTAACATTTGACGGAGCACATTCGCTTCTGAGATTGAGGATGGAGTTTGTTCTGTCGGGTGAAATGGAGAACACTTATTTATTAAAGGGGAACGTTCGTTCTTTCTTTTCTTTCGTCCATTCCAGTCATTCCGGGCAGTGTGAATGATGGAATGACATTACAGCTGACATGTATTACAATAAAACTGCACTTATTTTCCTCCAAACACTGTAAAAGATCCACAGCGGTATTCCAGAGGCCTGTGATCAAAAATGGAACGTGTCCTCAGGAAATTAGAGAGGGCTGTGGACAGTTTGAAGAACAGTGTTTTCAAGCACAACATGGGGTGTTTGGCAGGAACCTGAGCTCTTCCAGCGAATGACTTGACCACCCCATACCCGTGACCTGCGATGCAGTCGATTTAACTTTAAAGATATTCTCAAACCCGCCACAATTCTACGAGTATTTCGCCATCCATTCTATGTTTGAAGAAAACTTAACAAGTGAAGTCTGTGACCATTCCGCTGGTTTTCAGGCTGTTCTATTATTTGCCACAAAGTTGTCTGTCTTTCTCCTGATTTGCTTCCAGGTGTATTGTCTTTCATACAAACATAGAAACATAGAAAACGTATAGCACAACATAGGCCCTTTGGCCCAAAGTTGTGCCGAACATGTCCCTACCTTAAATATTACTAGCGTTACCCATAGCCCTCTATTTTTCTAAGTTCCATGTACCTATTCAAAAGTCTCTCAAAACACCCTATTGCATCCGCCTCCACCACCTTTGCTGGCAGCCCATTCCACACATACACCACTCCCTGCGTAGAAAACCTATCCCTGACATCTCATCTGAACATACTCTCCAGCCCCCTAATCCTGTGTCCTCTTGTGGCAAACATTTCCGCCCTGGGAAAAAGCCTCTGACTATCCACATGATCAATGCCTCTCAGCACCCTGTACACCTCCATCAGGTCACCTCTCATCCTCCATCGCTCCAAGGAGAAAAGGCCGAGTTCAACTGTTTTCAGAAGACAATCGTCACTATGATTCTGTGCAGAACAGCGGATGTGGTCAAGCTCACCTGTCAATCACACTTCCTTCTGCTCCTGCAGTGCACCGCTCCGTGCCGATTGTGGTTCTCGGAGCGATGAGCGGCCCTCGGCTTATTGGAGAAAGTCTTATCCATTGTGGAACCTGTACTAATGTGCGACCCTTGGTTGACTCGAGCAAGTAGTCCCTCTGTCTGCAAATCCATTCTCCTAAAGATAATCACTCTGTAACATTCGGATTGAGCTCCATCTGTAACTTCTCAGCGCAGCTCTGCGTCCTGTCACCGTCCTGTTGAAATCGGTGACGACCTTCTAAAATCATTCATAAAAACCCAAAAGCCGGGGCCTCAAACTGATCCGTGCAGGACACCACTGGTTACCGAAATCCAGGGAGAAAACGCTCCATCCACAACTACGGTCTGTCTTCTGTGGGCGTCAGTCCTGAATCCACCAGCCAACTCTCCCTGGATACCAAGCCTTCTGACGCTATGAACGGTCCTACCATGGTTAACCGTATCAAATGCCTTATTAAAATCTATGTATACCTGATAAACTTTTCTACCTTTACCGATGTGCTTTGTCACATCCTCACCGAATTGAACCAGGTAGTGAGCTATGACCTGCCTCTCCCAAAGACATTCTGATTCTCCGAAATCAAGTTCTCCCAAACCTCGCAAATTCGGTTTCTAAGAAACTTCTCCAATAATTTGCCCGTCACTGAATTAGGTCCCCTATACTACAAGTGCGGCAGTGATAACGCAAAGGTAATCGCTAAGGGCGCAGAAATCTCTTCCTCCGCTTCCCACAGTAAGCTGGGGTTTCTCGCAACTTCAGAAGAGGACTTATCTATTCGAATGTTTTTCAAAAGCTCCTGTACATCCACGTTTTTACATCCCCGTCCTGTTTTTGCACAACAGCCCGTTTAGAACTGTCCTCCCAAATGTTAGGATCGCTCTTACTGTTGAAAATGTAAGTAAAGTCCGCATTAAGGACCTGTCCCACCTCCACCAAATCCAGCCGTGTGTTTCATCATTACCCCTGACCGGTCCTACTCTTACTCTAGTCATCCTCTTCTTCACATACATCTAGAATGCCGTGGGGTTTTCAAGTTCCCTAATTCCATTCTTCAGCTCGTCCCAGGCTGTCTTGTAACTCTACAGCCGTGACCGATCCTAGCTTTCTAAACCTGGCCAGTTTCTTTCTTCCTCTTGACCAGATGATCCACATCTCTGTCGAACATGGCTCATTCACCTGCCCAGAACCCTATCCAAGTGCTGCCTAAAATACCTTCTCATTTCCGGTGAACATTTCCCAGGGTGCATCCGTTTCCTGTTTTAGCTCTGAGATTCCAGCCTAAAGTATCACAATTACATTTAACCAATTCATTACCTTGGAAACTTCGGGCCTGTGAGGAGATAGACAAATAGAAAGACAGACAGACATACTTTATTGATCCCGAGGGAAATTGGGTTTCGTTACAGCCGCAACAACCAAGAATGGTGAAGAAATATAACAATAACAAATAAATAATTAAATAATAATGTTTATCATGCCGAGTCGATATAGGTCCAGGACCTATTGGCTCAGTGTGTCTGACACTCCGAGGGAGGAGTTGTATAGTTTGATGGCCACAGGCAGGAACGACTTCCTATGACGCTCAGTGTTACATCTCGGTGGAATAAGTCTCTGGCTGAATGTATTCCTCTGCCTAACCAGTACATTATGGAGTGGATGGGAGTCATTGTCCAAGATGGCATGCAACTTGGACAGCATCATCTTTTCAGACATCACCGTCAGAGTGTCCAGTTCCACCCCCACAACATCACTGGCATTACGAATGAGTTTGTTGATTCTGTTGGTGTCTGCTACCCTCAGCCAGCTTGCCCAGCACACAACAGCAAACACGATAGCACCGGCCACCACAGCTTCGTAGGACATCCTCAGCATCGTCCGGCAGATGTTAAAGGACCTCAGTCTCCTCAGGAAATAGAGACGGCTCTGACCCTTCTTGTAGACAACCTCAGTGTTACTTCAGTGACTGACATAGGTTCGTGTGGAGAGTTCGCTGTAACGGGATTCGTTTGGGAACTGACACGATGGTGTGGGGAGAGAGCGGGGCAGGGGGATTTGTTACAGGACTGACACATGGCTATGGGGAATATGCTGGGACAACGGGGCAGTGGGGTTTGTTTGGGGTGACACCAGGCTGGGGAGACATAGGGAGATGGTGGCATTATTTTGATACTGACACAGGCCTCTGGGATTAGTGTGTGTCCCCGTTTACGAAAGGTGTGTGCCAGTACCGAGTGATGCACTCTAAAACAAAAATGTTGCTGTTTTTTTTTTCACAGTAGTCAGTTTCGTGTTATTCCATAAATAGTTACAATGACAAATCGAGCTTCCCCGCCACATCCCTCCATCCAGTAGCTCCCCCTAACGGCGCAGTCCCGCATTCCCATGCTTTTACTCCAGCCTTCCATTGACCTCCAGGCTACGGAATCCCCGAGCCCAGGAGCACCGCCAAACACACGAGTGCCTGGACTTCTGATCACCAACCCACCGGGACGGCTCTCCCCCATGAATCACGGAGTTGAGGTAAAGCTCCAACCTTCCCTCACCTTCCCACAGCCACTTCGGCCTCAGGACCAATGGACGCAGAACGACTCGCAGGCGAGGCCACCCTGAACACACACTCAGGATGCTCCCGCGCCTTCAGCACCCTTACCGTCTGGGACAGAGGCAGGAGCCGGGGGCGTTTTGCATCCGGATAAGGATAGGCACCAGTGAATCACCGTATTGAATGGGAAGTAGAATGGACCTGCTGGTTGGAGGGGGAACACGGGTACTTCAAGGTACAGGCGACGGAGACACGGGCCAGATTCTCCCTACCTACTTCCAGTCCACCCAGACTCCAGTCTGCGACTCTAAATCCGACTGCAGACTGGGAACAGGGCTGGCTGTATCCAGTCTGCGTACACAACCCCCTCCACTCCCCGGGGCGCTGCATCTCTCGCCGGCAGGCAGGCACTGTCCCGATTGTGAAGGACAAGGGGCAACAAAGAGGGCAGGAACACAATTTCAGAAGAGGGTCACCGAGATAGTGAGGGTCAAGTCGGAGGAGGGGAGGGAGGGCGTCATACAGAAGAGGGTGGTCGGGAGAGGAAGTGAGAATTGTCGCGAAGGTGGTCAGAGAAGGGGATCGCGAGTTATGGTGGAGAGGGGGATCAGTGTGACAGGGAGGGAAGGGGCAGTCCGAGACGGAAAGGGCTGGATGGATGCTTCAGAGGGATTTTACAATGGAAGTTGTGCGATCCTAAAATGACGAGCGAGTATGAAAACCCTCTAATGAATCACGATACATAAACGTTTTATCTGACTCACAATGCCCCATCCTCCCTCATCCCAGTCTGTGTCTCATCCCCGAGTTTCTCTATAACCCTCCCCCAGTCTCTTGCTCTGCCGGCTCTATCTAACATCTAGTCTCTCGCCTCACTTCTAACAGGCTGTCTCATTGACTCTCTACACCTCACAGTCACTCATCTGCGCCTCTCTCCAACCCTGTGATCTCCCTCCAAGCTTCTCACCAACCCCCGACAAATCACTTGCTACTGTCTCCCGTCTTGTTTTCACATAGAAACATAGAAAATAGGGGCAGGAATAGTCCATTCGGCCCTTTGAGCCTACACCGCCATTCAATATTATCTTGGCTGATCATCCAACTCAGAACCCTGTACCTTCCTTCTCTCCATACCCCCTGATCCCTTTAGCCATAAGGGGCATATCTAACTTCCTCTTAAATATAACCGAGGAACTGGCCTCAATCTTCCCTGTGGCAGAGAATTCCACTGATTTACCACTCTCTGTGTGAAGAAGATTTCCTCATCTCGGTCCTAAAAGGCTTCCCCTTTATCCTTAAACTGTGACCCCTCGTTCTGTACTTCCACAACATCGGAAACAATCTTAACCAATCTTTTTTTTTTCTTTTCACATATCTGTAAAAGCTTTTACAGTCAGTTTTTTTATGTTCCCTGCCAGCTTTCTTTCATAATATTTTTTTCCCATTCCTAATTAAGCCCTTTGTCCTCCTCTGCTCGACTCTGAATTTCTCCCAGTCCTCAGGTGTGCCGCTTTTTCTGGCTAATTTATGTTTCTTCTTTGGACTTGATACTATCCCTAATTCCCGTTGTCAGCCACGGGTGCACTACCTTCCCTGGTTTATTCTTTTGCCAAACTGGGATGAACAATTGTTGTAGCTCATCCACGCAATCTTTAAATGCTTGCCATTGCATATCCACCGTCAACCCTTTATGTATCATTTGCCAGTCCATCTTAGCTAATTCACGTCTCATACATTCAAAGTTACCCTTCTTTAAGTTCAGAACCTTTGTTTCTGAATTAACTATGTCACTTCCAACTTAATAAAGAATTTCACCATATTATGGTCACTCTTACCCAAGGGGCCTCGCAAAACAAGATTGCTAACTAACCCTTCCTCATTGCTCAATACCCAATCTAGAATGGCCTGATTTCTAGTTGGTTCCTCGACATGTTGGTTCAGAAAACCATCCCGCTTACATTCCAAGAAATCCTCTTCCTCAGCACCCTTACCAATTTGGTTCACCCAATCTATATGTAGATTGAAGTTACCCATTATAACTACTGTTCCTTTATTGCATGCATTTCTAATTTCCTCTTTAATGCCATCCCCAAACCCCAAACTCACTTAGGTGGCCTATAGAGAACTCCCACCAGTGTTTTCTGCCCCTTAGTGTTATGCAGCTCTACCCATATCGATTCCACATCCTCCAGGCTAATGTCCTTCCTTTCTATTGCTTTAATCTACTCTCTAACCAGCAATGCTACCCCACCTCATTTTCTGTCCTGTCTATCCCACCTGAATATTGAATATCCCAGTATGTTGAGCTCCCATCCTTGGTCACCCTGGAGCCATGTCTCTGAGATCCCAACTATATCATATTCATTAATAACTATCTGCACATTCAATTCATCCACCTTGTTACGAATGTTCCTCTTACTGACGCAAGAAGCCTTCAGGCTTGTTTTACAACACTCTTTGCCCTTATACAATTATGTTGAAAAGTGGCCCTTTTCGCTTTTTGCCCTGGATTTGCCTGCCACTTTTACTTTTCACCTTACTACTTTTTGCTTCTACCCTCATTTTACACCCCTCTGTCTCTCTCCCCTTGTTCCCATCTCCTTTGCCAATTAGTTTACAGCCGAACCATGCTAGCAAACCTACCAGCGATATCTGCTCTTCCCGTCTCTTTCTCTTATTTCTCTCCCCCAAGTCCTTCTCTGCAGCACTCCTCTCTCTCGCTCTCTCTCTCTCTCTCTCTCTCTCTCTCTCTCTCTCTCTCTCTCTCTCTCTCTCTCTCTCTCTCTCTCTCTCTCTCTCTCTCTCTCTCTCTCTCTCTCTCTCTCTCTGTCTCTCTCTCGGCACTTTTTCCTTCCACTTCCTACCTGAACCCAATTTCCCTCCACGCTCCGATATTTCTCGCCATATCTCCGCCCATTCCAGATCCCTCAGCTCACCCCGACCTCTCTTCCATTTCGTCCACTCTCTCCGCCTGCTCTTTCTCTCAAACCTCAAACTCTCTCTACCCCAGCAGTCACTCTATTCTCACTCTCACTCCCCACTTTCTCTCTCCTCAGCACTCCAGACACTGTCACCCGTATCCTCTCTCTCTCTCCCAATCTCTTCGTCCAGTCTCTAACTCTCTCGCTCTTTCTCGCTCTCTTCCTTATCACTCCCTTTCGTTTCTTCCTAGTGTCCCCCTTCTCTTTCGCCACCAGCGCTCTGTCTCTTCACATCTTATCTTCCCCGACACTTTGTCCCTCGACTTTCTCACCCGCCTTCTCCCCGTCTCTGTCGCTCCCCAGTGTCCCTCCCCTCATCTGTCCTGTTCCTCATTCTCTTTCCCAAAGTCTCTTCCTACCCAGTTTGTCTTAATAAACAGTCATCCCCTTTACCCCTTAGTCTCTCTTTCAGCCCAAAATATCTGTGTCCCTTACTGAACTGGCACACATATGTCATCTTTCTTCTCCAATCTCTTTCTCCCCAATCTGTCTATCCCAAAAATGTCTCTCTCCCTGTCTGTTCTCCTAGTATTTCTCGCCCCACCCCATTCGCCCTGGAGTCTCCCTCGCCCTCTCTCTCCATATCTCTCAGCATCTCTCAGAACCCACAGTCTCTACCCCTACGCTTTCTATCCCCTCAGCCCCCTCGATTCGTCTCCCTACCCACTCGCTCTACCCGATATCCTTCTCCCCCAGTCTCTCTGTTCTCCAGTTTCTCTCTACCCTACTATCTCCTCGTCACTCTCTCCCTCTCTCTCTCTCTCTCTCTCTCTCTCTCCCTACTCTCTCTACTCAACCTTTCTCACTTCCGTCTCTCTGCCCAGTGTCTCTCTACCCACTTTCACACTTCCGGTCTCTCTCTCATAACATTCTCCCACTGCCATATCTCCACCTCTCTCCAGCCCGTTTTCACTCCCCCGTCAATCTCTGCTGTTTTTCTGTCCCTCAGAGTATAATCCCCCGTGTGTCTCCCCACCCAACTGTCCTTCTCTAACCCCCAGTCTCTTCCCCTTCCCACCAATCTCTAACTCCCTCAGTTACTCTTTCCCGTCTCCACAACCTCGTGTCTCTCCCGAGCCCGGTCACTTTCTCGCACAGTTTCAATCGCTACGTATCCCCCTCCATCTCACTTTCCTCCAGGCTCTCTTTACTCCGGTCGCTTCCCCCTCCCAATCTCTCTCCTAGGTTTCAACCGCTCTCTCCGTCTCTCTGTGCCCCAATCTCGCTCCTCATCCTGGTCTCTGCCCAACCGAATTTCCATCCCCACTCCGATCTCTCTTCCCAAACCACATCTACGAGC
>NW_026779512.1:0-95702 GCF_030144855.1 Hypanus sabinus | reverse complement strand
GAGGATGCGATAGAAACTTGGAACACATCATGATAGATGATTCCCCGGTGTCAGAATCGATATAGCCCAGGTAATTTTGAAAGGCGAGTGAAGATATTGCTGCGCTTTTGGGCAGGATATTTGTGTCTTTGTTGGCCACGGAAGTAGAACGGGAAGGTTGGAGGTGGCAGATATTATTCTTTGTGACGTAAAGTAACAGGGATACTCCTTCGAATTATGGACCAGTGAGTCTTATGTGAGTAGTGGGTAAACTATTGGTGAAGATTATTGTAGAGGGAATTTATGAGCATTTGGAGAAGCGCGGTCCAGCTACGGAGAGTGAACATGGCTTTCTGAGGGGCATGTTGTCCTTTATAAGTCAGACTGAATTGTTTCAAAAAGTGAAAATAAAACAAACAGATGAACCTGGACAGTCGATGTGGGTGCATTAATTATGGTCAGGAGTTTGATCAGTTCCCCATAGTAGACTCATTCAGAAAGTCAGGAGGCCTGGAATCCGGTGAAACCTGTCTGCGTTGATTCAGGATTGGCTTCCTAACAGAAGGCAGATGATGTCGTAGACAGAGTGAATTCTGTCCGGAAGACAGCGGGCAGCCGTGTTGCACAAGGATGATTATCCGTCATCCAGCCAACACAAACTAAAAAACACATGGCTCCCAGATAGTCATTTCTGACTGTAATCTTTATATTTCTCTTTCAATTGAACTCACTGATGCCCACACCTCGTGTAATATTTTAAATCCACTATGCATTCATATTTTTTAAAAATATCGCAGAAAATGACATGCTCTTATTTGTTCTGTATTGTTAATCATACAACATTTAACAAGCCTTTTGACTCCAAGACAGAGACGCAGCAAGTAATATATCGCACACGAGTAAATATTCAACACAGTTAAAGATGACGACCCCAACGACTGCCAACTTTTCTCACATCCAATTTCGGGCTAAGGATAGGATTCGGATTAAATGAACCATTTGTTGTACAGTATCGGGGCGAATGATCCACATTACCACCGCTGAAGCAACAGATTTGTTCACTGTACTGGGACCACTTTCACACCCACCTCCAACCCGGAACTACTATCTTTACCGCCTTACTGAATGAGTGAAGGTATATTCCTGTATTGTGATACTCCTTTCATCATCTCACATCTGCACTTCCATCTTCTCCTGCTATAGCCATCCATTTTACTCAGTCTTATTGCTTCAGTGTGTGCAAGGACAGAGTGATCGAACAGTATCAACAACTCTCTAGACTGGTCGGTGCAGTGAAACACTGAATTTCTAGCCCAGATATACAAAGTTTGTAAAATCAGACAGCCACAAGAAACAACTGCACAGAAATAGGATCGCCAGCCCGTCAGGTCCAGGAAGAATTATTTATACTATTTATACTGCCTACTCCCATCGATATGCCATTCATATCCCTCTCATCCATTAACTTATCCAATCATCTCTTAAAATATGACATCGGAATCTCAAATACCATTTGCGTTGTTCGCACTGTCTACACTCTGTCGACCCTCTGGGTGAAGAAGTTTCCCCTCATGTTTCCCTTAAACATTTCACATTTCACCCTTCACCCGTGATCTCCAGTTGTATTCTCACCCAACATCAGTGGAGAAAGCCCACTTGCATTTACACTCTCTATACGCCTCATGATGTTGTATACCTCTATCAAATCTCCCCTCTGTCTTCTACCCGCTCGGGAATAATGTGCTAAAATATCTAACCGTTCCTTTTAATGCAAAACATCCTGTCCCAGCAATAGCCGTGTAATTGTTTTCTGCTTTTTTTTTTTCAAAATTAATTACATCTTTCTTGCAGGTAGCCGAGCAAAACCTGCAATAATATTCCAAATTAAGCCTCAACGAATTCTTAACCAACATCAACATAGCCTTTCAGTCCGCTCTAAGTCGTCCCTACAATCGAACAGATCCTTTCCCGTAGTGAATACTGAATCAAGGTATTCATTAAGTATCTCTGCTATCTCCTTTGGTTCTTTTCACACTTTTACACTGTCACACTTGATTTGTCATATTCTCTGACGTCCTACACTCTTGCTCTGCACATTGTTCTAGAATGCCTTGGGATTCTCCTTAACCCTGCCCGCCAAAACCTTCTCATGACCCCTTCTGGCTCTCCATTCTAAAACTCTTTCCTGCTAGTTTTTCAAGATTTTTTCAAACTTTCCGATGGTTTTCTTCTCTTCTTGACTAGATTTACAACTGTCATTATACACCACTGCTCCTGTACCCTCCACAACATTCTCTGTATAATCGTTCCTGTGCTCTCCACGCAAATATCCCCTGAACGTTTGCCAAATTTCTTCCGTACGTTTCCCTGAGAATATCTGCTCCTATTTTATGTTTCCATATTCCTGCCTGATAGCCTCATACTTCCCTTTACTACAATTAAACGCGTTCCTAACTTGTGTGTTCTTCTCCTTTTCCAATAAGGAGATAGAATATTGATCACTATCTCTAAACTGCTCCCCCACTGAGAGATCTGACAGCGTACTTGACCAGGTTTATTTTCCAATACCTGATCAAGTACAGCCTCCGCTCCTGTAGGCTTATCTACATATTATGTCAAGAAACCTTCCTGAACACACTTAACAAACTCCACCCCATCTAAAACCTTTGCTCCAGGGAGCTGCCAATCAATATTGCAAAATTAAAATCTCCCACCAAGACAACAAATTCCAGAATTTGTTTCCCTATCTGCTCCTCGATGTCCCTGTTACTATTGGGCGGTTTTCAAAAAATCACCCAGTAGAGTTATTGACCCCTTCCTGTTCCTAACCTCCACCCACAGAAACTCCGTAGGCAATACTTCCATGACTTTCTCCTTTACTGCAGCCGCGGCACTACCTCTAATCAGCAGTGACAAACCCCCACCTCTTCTGCCTCCCTCACAGTCCTTTCTGAACCATCTAAAGCCTGTTATTCGACGTAGCTATTCCTGCCCCTGAGCCAAACAAGTTTCTGTAATGGCCACAACGTCATAGCTACGAGTACTGGTCCACGCTCTAAGCTCATAAAATTGGCTGCATTAAAACAGACACATCTCAAACCATCGGGCAGAGCGCGTTCCTTCTCTATCACCTGCCTATCCTCTCTCTCGTAATGTCTACAAGCTTTCTCTATTTGTGAGCCAACAGCCTCTTCCACCGTCTCTTCAGTTCGGTTCCCACCCCCAGCAATTCTAGTTTAAACTCTCCCGAACAGCCTTAGCAAACAAGTGGCATGCCTTTACAAGGCAGTCCACCTGACGTCAGTGGTCGCATACGAAGTACCTGCGAAGTGCTCCAACTGTTCATAGGACCACCCACCAGCTGCTTCCATGATCGTGGGGTGACACCCCCCACCGCAATCTTTTCCAGTGGTGGACTGCAGTGAAGCGAAGTGAAGGCGCGCCTCTCGCCGTCTTTGCTGGAGACGTATCTCCACGTCGCCACCTGTGAGCACAGTAGCAACAGTTGACCTGCATTCGGACAGACTGATTGCTATATCGATAAATACTGTATCTTCATATTTCTGGGCTGACTTTCATTTTAATTTCTTGGTGTGTACTTCTTACCAGAATAGCACAAGCTCGCTTTGAGTGTTGAATTCTGTTTTTGTTTTTTGAACATACACCATTCGAAGGTTTACTGTGAGTGGGACAGAGGTGGTGGGATTCCCTCAACACCCTGTCTGAGTATGTGCAATTCTATCCCAGTGTTCTTCCCTCCTGTCTCCATGGTGCGCTCACGTGCTCTGTCTCCGCTGTTCTCCCCACTCTTCACCCTCTCAGTACACTGTCCTCTCTCATTCTCCTATTTTCTCTTACCCTCGTCTCCTTACCCATTTCCCCTCTCACCTTAATACTCGCCCTCCTTCTACCTCACATCGCCCTCTAACTCTCCTCAGACCCACTACCTCTCACTCTCACATCCTTCCCTTTCTGTCTACAACCTCACCCCCTCTCTTCACTAATCCACACGTGTTCATTGCAGGATGCAACCTATTCCTTTCAACGAGTAATGGTGACTGAGACACAGTTGTCTACAAGATAAATAGCCTTCGTGCTGTGTTTGGATATCAGAACTTGGGTGGCATTCAGAGGAAGATGTAGCACAGTGGAAAGGGGGAGAGAAAAAGACAGAGAAGGAGAAAGACAGAGGGAGAGAGGGAAATAGGAGAAAGGGAGAGGAAAAGGAAGAGAGCGAGTGAGGGAGGGAAAGAGCGGGAAATCGGAGGAAGAGAGAAAAAGTATGTGGGGAGAAAGTTGGAAGAGAGGGACAGGGAGAGTAGGAGAACGGGACAGATACGGGATCGAGAGACGAGCGAAGAATAAAGGGCTGAGGGAGAGAGAATGAGAGAGTAAAGAGTTGAGGGAGACAAAATGAAAGGAGAGAGGCAATGGGCTGGAGACTAGGGAGAGAGAGCCTGGGGAGAAGGAATGTTCACAAAATGCATGTTAATGTTCACATTAACAAAGTGGCCGCCTTCGCTCTTTCAAGCACATGGCAAGAGGACATGCATTTGATTTGTCTACTTCCACTGTTCTTGCTCTAATCCCGTTTGACGGTTACTTCTATATTTCAAACCGATCTCCAGTAATAGTTACAGTAATTATTTAAGTAATTCATAATGTTCCTTTCAGGTCTTTGCAACAGGAGACTATCTACATACTGAATTAAACACGGGGGAGCTGAAAAAACTTTCAGCCTGTTTGCCAACAGCTGATAACAAATTGTCGGCGAATTCTGAAAACCTTGCGGCAAAACAGTCGAAGTATACTGCTGTCCTTGCCAAGTGAAAGCTTATTGAAATTGACCCTCTCCTTTCAATGGAATAGACCAAACTCCATTACTTATATTGAGTACTGTAAGCCAAGTTACTACGGTGTTCTGCTCAATCATATCCTCGGATTCGTGGAGGAGGGACGGATTACTTGCTTATAAGTAACCCCAGACTGGAGTTGCTCAGGCATCATCTCTGGAAAGCACCCCGATATTTTCAAGGCTTTTCGGTTTTATTTTATAGGTCTGGCCATTCCGACACACAGGACACAGTGAAATCATTAAATTAAAAACACCAGAAATATGCTGACTTAAGAAACTGAAAAGTCATAGCACATAAACTGTATATATTGCGGCATTTGTAATATCTACCGCTGCTTTCATCCCAAGTTATTTAACAATACATATGAACAATGAATACATCTGAACACAGCTATACGCATGTAAGTCTCCGGAAAGCCACAATAATAAACACGACCAGAATAGTCCGAAAGTTCCGAGCAATTGAGTAATCACTGTTCTTGTCTCTGTCCATACCTCAAGTTTTACTAGTTTTCGCTGAGGAAGTAAAATCATAAACATGCGATTGTACTGAAATGAATGTAGAGGAGATTAAACATGCAGTTTGCTCGGACGCAAATTTATTAGTGACCAGGAACTGAGATAACATTCTTTCCTTGAAGGAGAGTAGGCATCAGGGGTTTCCATAGAAATTGCACAATTATGATCAGAATGCACGAGTTCTGTAGAATTAAATGTTTAACATGTTCATCTAATATGACGGATAAATGCAAGATTTACTGCTGTGTTGACTGTTAACATTTCTTGTCGTTTTTAACCCCATGCAAAATGTAAAGTAATGTATGAGTAACGCTTTATTTTTGCGGAACGGTCGTTGTGCCTGACAGGTTTTCGTTTGTGTTTGCGCCGGCATGGAAGTTGGTGATGTGCCTATTCAGTTTGGTCGTTTCGCTCTTTATCGAGGGGCTGAGATTTGGAGATTGACGATCATGCTACCTGTTTCCTTCACTTTCTTGGTCTCCTGGCTACCTGGGGAATTGAAGAATTTCAGAGTTGTGTCCTTTGATAATAAAATGAACATTGGGACCTTTGAGACGCATTTCCACTGATATGGTATTGGATGTCCTCAGATCCCGGCATGCTCTATCATGATCGGAAGGGGCGTGGCGGTGACCAGGCGGGAAGATGGGGGATAACATTAAACTAATATGCAAGATCATTTCAATAATTGTTGGGCGGGTGAAATCGCGGCCAGCGGGTGTCGAAGGGATTGTTCCCGCGTTTCATCTCTCCATGGCTCGAAACAAGTTTCATTTTCCCCGCTGTGACTTTGTTTCATAATCAGCATATATGTAGTGTCACGATGGAAAGCACCCCGAGCGCCTCTGAGAAGAGGTCAGACATTCTGTTTATTAATTAATTGAATAATTGGCGTGAGCGGATATTTCGCTGCGCTGATGAACTGCTCTCTGAACTTGGATTGAGTTACCCCGTAAATAAACGTGTTTGTGCAGCAACTTAATATCGCCAGCATATATCCCGAGTGCCGAAATATGTACTCCGAATCGTTGTAACTATTTGGGTCAACTCCGGCAATGATATAATATAGGAATTCGGCAACATTCACTGACCACAGGATTATACAACTTCCGGAGATGTTGAGAAGTAAGATCACAGACCTCGTCCTCCTCTCCATCTCCGAGTCTCTGCGGTTCTCCGTCAAGCCCTGACCCCTCAGCCCCTTGCGGACGCGACTAATCACTAAAATGTGTCTGACTGTCAAAGTGTTGAACAACAAGATCAACAAAAAAGGGAGTAATGGCGTTCGAACGGTAGAAAGCCATCGATACACCACCCACCCGGGATCCGTATAGTAGCCCGGCTCTCGAATACAGTCCCAGGGTATATTATCAATCACGTTCACAGAACGAAATGTAAAGAAGAAGGGCACATTTTGAAAGCACAGCAGAGACCCAGCTGTTGTCAGAACTACAGCCGCAGTTTTCCCGGTGCAATACGTTGCTCTCCGCTTCTGGCAGCAGATGGCGACAAACCGATCAAACATAAAAGTTACAGTGAACCAGAGAGAGCAGTCTGTTGCTGCCATTCCCAGGGCGGCGATCGCGCTGCATACGGGGGTGATGTCCAGGAAAGTCCCGGGGAAGTAATAATAACTGACCCGCCATAATATGACACGAAAGGTGATGGTTAGTAGATCCGCGGTTGCCATGGCCACCAGGTAGCGAGTGGTGCAGATGGAGAGGCCGCACTTTCCCCGGGACAGGATCACAATCGCCACTAAATTCACTGGGGAAACAGCAGAAAGAATGAGTGAATTACCGTCTCGCCGTTCCGTCTGTCTCAGCACAGAAAGAAGCTGGAAATTGAGAAGAATAAAACTTTCCAGACAAACCATTTCTGGAGATTTAGAAGATGTAAAACGTCACGGTGCTCGGTACAGGAAGGGGAGCAGTGGTTGGGAAGGAGGAATTGTCAACTGATTACCGAGGGAAACTTGGAGAAATCGATATAAGTCTGCAAACCTCAGGTTTTCGACTCGACTGGAAAGCCTGGTCACCTCGGCAACTTTCTCAGTAATGGCGATTGCCGCTCTTACGACACCTATATTCTGTTGCTCCTCGCGTATAGCGAAGACTGGCTCCCCCCGCGCCCCGCAAATCTCACAAGAAATTTATTTCGCGCTTCCGTGTGTCTTCCTCTCCTTCTTGACTCTCATTTGTCACCCGCCCACAGGGGCCGCGCCGAGCTCGCTTCTTTCAAATTATATGGCTACTCTTGATTGGGGAGGGTTCACACTACGTCGAGGAATCGGATCAGAAATTCCCAAGTTTGGCTCGTAAAAATTTCAGGTATTTTTCACGGTAGTGGTTAAGAATACTATTTTTCAAGGAAAAACTCAATGGGTACCTCAGAACATCTCCTATTTTAGGTGCTGCTCCAAATTACTTCAGTATTATTCCAGATGCTTCGATACTTATTATTCCAGAGCGGAGTATCGCTTGTACTTTACCCCGTCTGACGTCTAACTGACACTGCTCACTTCACCGATATTAGCGCGTGGAAACAAACACTGGTGCAAGGACGCCCACCCAGCTTTCCTTTGAATTTTCGAATCTCCCTATGGATCGAGCTAACACACAAGTGAACACTACCAGTAGTCCTTGAATCTCAAGAGTGATTCGCTTCCCTCGTTCGTTTCAAAGTTAGAGTAATTTCTTAAAAAACGAGTACAATGCCTTTAAATTTCAATCTAAATCATGTCGCGCGATTGGTACAGAATCCCCTTAAGGGCGTCGAGCACGCTGCATTATCAGAGTTTATCAACTCGGAGTTTATGCTTTACATTGATAAATCACGACTGTCAGCCATTCGTGAACAAAATGAATCCATCTCTCCGATCTTCCACTCTACATCTGTTTCACCTGCCGGTTGAATTTCAGCCGAGGCTGCGGGTTAAGCTGCAAGGGAACTTCCGAAAGTACACAGAGTTTTGTCACAATGTCTGCACCGCACTCACTGATACACCGGCATCACAACGGTGTCGGTAACTCACCGAGTTCAAAGACCGCGCACACGGAACTGTAAATGTCAATTCGCCCATGATCTTACCAAGAGCACCAATGACGGAAATGATCAAAAAATACAACTTTCTCACACGGAAAAATGTCTCAAGCATGTTGTTGAGATTCAGCCTGTCTTCCAGCTGCCCGCGATCTCGCTGAAGAAACTCTGAACTGATGAATCTCCACGGTCATTCATTTATATTCTCTCCAGCACACTGAATATCCAATACTACACAAGGCTGACGTGTCTTCGAACAGCTGGGTAAAAACAAAAATCATGTCATTCAAATCCCAATTGTGATGAGGTATGGATAACTTGACAACAAATTGCAAAACCTCAAAGACAAAGAAATGGCGATCGGAGAAGTCAGTGAATGTTGTTGTGAGACACTCTGAGGCTCGACTCTCGGTTTGATGATTGTTATTGTTGATCTTGTCCATCCCTAGACTCCATAGACATTGTTATCATAGACCAATGCTGCACTGTCATTGGGCTGCCCTGTTTCACTCTCAAAATTGTCTCAGTTATAGATCATGCAACAGGAATATAAAAAAGAATATGTTGCTTGTACGTTCCCGTTATGTTGTGAGGAGCCTTAACCCAATATCGCATCCAGTCATACGAAGATACTGAACGAATGAAAACGGTTAATCGAATTAATTGGAACACACACGAAGGAGGAACTCAGCAGGTCGGGCGCATCTGTGGAATTGAATGAACAGTCGATGTTTCTGGCAGAGACCATTCTTCACATGTATTAATTCTTCGTCGAGTACCCCAGCTCCAACAACAAAAAACAGAATTTCCCAGAGGCCAAGCATTTCAATTGCTGTCACCATTTCCGGTCCGACAGGTCGGTCCATGGCCTGCTTTACTTCCACGACGAGGCCACACTCGGGCTGGAGGACTAACAACTTATACCCTGTCTAGGCAACCTGCAAACTTATGGAAATCTCTTCCTTTCGGTATATCTCGGTGCCCCTTCCCTTTTCTCACTTCCCCGTTCTAGCCTCTTAATATTCTCCTCACTTTCCTCTGACCTCCCTCATCCTTCCCGTGTTCCCATGATGCACTTTCCACTTCTGTCAGCTTCCTATTTCTTCAGCTCTTCTCCTTCTCCACATAACGTGCAGCTACTGATCTCGCCCACATTCCCCAAACACCTATCATCACCTATCAGCTTCCAGCTTGTCCTCCTCCCGTTCTCCACCTCTCCCAACATTATTATTTTGTCCATTTCCCTCTCCCCTCTCTGGTACTCATCAAGAAACGTGTCCCATACAGTCGTTTCCATTGATGCTGTCTGAGCTGCAGAGTTCGTCCAGCGTTTTGTATGCGCATCACATTGAAGCAGTCCCTCGGATGGTAAACCAGATCCCATCAAGTTTCGCACTGGTATGAAGCAGCGACATTCATTCAGAGTACTGATACCCCTCGAACTACTGCAAATGCTGACAGCGACAAAGCATCCGCATTCTTAAATGTGTACCAGCATCAACATTGATGTTGGGGAAGTCCAGAACGAGTGGTCACAGTTTAAGGATAAAGGGGAAGCCTTTTAGTACCGATATGAGGAAAATCCTCTTCACACAGAGAGTGGTAAATCTGTGGAATTCTCTGCCACAGGAAACAGTTGGGGCCGGTTCATTGGCTATAGTTAAGAGGAAGTTATATATGGCCCTTGTGGCTAAAGGGATCAGGGGGTATGGAAAGAAAGCTGGTACAGGGTTCTGAGTTGGATGATCAGCAATGATCATACTGAATGGCGGTGCAGGCTCGAAGGGCCGAATGGCTTACTCCTGCACCAGTTTTCTGTGTTTCTATGTTTACCACAATGACAATTGGTTTCCAGATGCACTAAAGTGGTGAGGATGTTGACGGCGAGTAGTTAGTCAGATTTACATGTTTGACAACCTGAATTGTACTTTCACCCCTTAGAAGTTTTCATGTCTGTTGTGTATGTTTTACAAACATTGAGTCACATCGGATTTAATCTGGATTTCTTTTGACTCTGATTGCATGATAATTGACCCCCTTTAATATACAAACCAAATCACTACTGGTGCAGCAAATTTTTAGATGTCACATAATCTTTTCAAAGGGGAACACAGTGTGCAGACAAGATGTACTGCAAATACACAAACAAATTGATTGTGCTACAAATACACATATGTCTGGAAGGTCCAACTCATGGTGCGTCAGGATGCTGGCGAAAGCTAAACCATGAACACAAAGGAACAAACGCTACTCCGCCAAACGGTACTGTAAAACACAAGTACAGAGATGCGTACAGAAAATTTCCAACTCACTGAATTTCCCCTTGGAGTACAGTAATCAACAAGAAATGGAAAGAAAATGATACACTGTACATATACAGTTCTATGTTACATTAACCGAAAGCGGGGGAAGTGTAATGTGGATCAATTTATTTTAGAGCATTGACTCCCGCTACTTGTGGACTGATAGTACCTATACGCATTGATCTGTTGTGTGGAAATTTGCACATGCGCATTGCTCTGTTGTCCGTATATTTGCACATGCGCATCTCTCTCTCTCTCTCTCTCTCTCTCTCTCTCTCTCTCTCTCTCTCTCTCTCTCTCTCTCTCTCTCTCTCTCTCTCTCTCTCTCTCTCTCTTTCTTTCTCTCTGCAATTGAATGCACCGGTTAAAGCTGTCACCCGCGTGTGTGTTTTTATTTTATTTTATTGACATGTAATTGCACAGACACAAAATTCCCGTACCTTACCACCCAAGAGCTTGGAGCCGCACTCTCACATTTTTACTTCATTTGGCAGGGATATCCTGGAACTCCTAACCGAAGCCAAGTGTATAATGGGTGTGCAGTTTCAGGCATTTCTACATTGGGATGCTTGTCTGTCCTTCCGGGGACAGTTTAGCGTCTGGATTAGTTCCCGTGTCCATTTCCTCATCCACATGAGGACTCGGTAAAGAGAGAGGTTGAACATCAAAATGGAAACCGAAAGTCAGTAAGCGTGTCACAAGAGCCTCCTGCACACATCGCGTTACCTTTTGGGGTCTCAGAGCCGTAGGGTGGTTCAGGCCGCAGTAGAAACTATATAAAAACTTCCGATCGGTTGATTGCTACTGATCCCGGTCCGCTGCGTTGTACTGTCTCTATGACACAATAAATCTTCCTGATCTGGAACGTTGCTGCTTCCAGGGAGCTTGCCTTTATTAATTGAGCAAATGATTTAACTTGTTGGGATATTATGGCGCAATTTTACAAAACGCCACTTAGGCTGAAACTACTTCATCCAATTATTTTCGCTGCATTAAAAAAAAGGATGCAGAAGGTGTAGAAGAGGTTTATCAGTATGCATAAGGGGCGAATACTGGCGGGAGATTTGATAGAGGTTTACAAGTCTGAAGAAAGTCTAAGCAGAATAGCAAGATATTATAATATCTACCATGACCGATAGTAATCATATATAAAGGTTTCAGGCCAAAGTGAGTGTGTTTCCGTTTAGAGAGTGTTACGTACTCGTGACACATGACAGTGGAGCCCTTGTCACGTGACTGGGGGTTGAAGCTGTACTGGACTTGAGGTGATGGTCTTGTGATGGTGGTGACGTCATTTTCCCGCCAGTAGAGATCATGTGACGGGTTTTTTTTACAGGTTATAAAAGGTAGACCCCACCCTGTGAGGAGGGGCAGTTCGTGTCTGGATTTGCCAGGTTGACTTCATGCCACTGCGTGTTTAAAGTGATGACGCAGTTTAGCTGAAGGATGAAGTTTTTATTTAATGCCTAAAGTTTAAGAGGTCATTGCCAGCAGGTTCTTTATGATTCTGTTAGTTCGAAATTAGTGGAGAGTGAAGATTGGAAGTTCGGAAGTTAAAGATCGAGGAGAAACGCTTTCTACGGCGAAACGGGGGCGACCTTTGTTTGATCCTTATTTGGAAGGATTTCGTTGACTATCTTCGTGTTAATCCCTAGGTTTAACTAGAAAGGATTGAAGGTAGTGGAGATGGAAAGGTCAGTGCCTTTAAGCCGTTCTGTTTCGTAAATTCTTCGTGGGAAGTTCGACGTCGGGGATCGAAGCAAGCGACGTGAAAGAGAACCTAAACCGTCCTGTAAAGTCTCTCCTTTTAAATGGACTGTGAGCATATCTAACTTTTGGCAATACCACTTTTAAGAACTGTTTTTGGAATATCACTTTAAGAACTGTTTGGGCTGCCGCTCAGCAGCTGTTTCCGGTTACGTTAGTGTTTGTTTACTTTTGGGGGGTTTGTTTTCTGTGTTTAATAAACGTGTTGTTTGTTATAAGAAACCCTTGCCGAACTCATATATTTATTGTTGCCTGAATACGCAACATTAAATATGGGGGCTCGTCCGGGATTGAATCGTTTGAGTTTAAATGCTTGCTAACTTTTAAATCGGTGTTTTGGAAACGGGGTTACTCGGTTCTTGTGTTTGGCTTGTTGTGGTATTCGGCAGCAATGAATATTGATAAGTTTCTGGCTTCGCCAGCTGCGGAGGTGTTGGCGTAGGCGAAAAAGACTGAGGTGTTTGAGATAGCTAGTAGATTGCAACTTAAAGGTATTTTGCAGACTACATCTAAGGCTGCAATACAGAGAAAAATCGCGTCACACTATGTGGTCTCGGGTGTTTTTGATGAATCGATTTTAGAATCGTTTCCAATAAGTAATCTGGAGATGCAGTTGCAAATCGAACAAATGAAATTGGAGAGGTGTAAATTGGAGGCGGAACAAAAGCAGAGAGAATTTGCATATGCAATGGAGGAATTAAGGTCTGGAAATCAGTCTTCTGGTTCTAAAAAAACGTTTGTTGCTAGCCAAGAAATTAAATTGGTCCCTCTATTTAGTGAAACAGACGTGGAAAGGTATTTTCAACATTTTGAAACTATTGCTCGGATGTCAGAGTGGCCGAAAGATAAATGGTCAGTGTTGTTACAGAGTGTAATTAAAGGCAAATCACGACAAGTTTACACAGCTTTAACAGCTGCGCAAGCACTTGATTATGATATTGTAAAGAGGCATATCTTAAACGCATATGAGTTAGTCCCAGAAGCATATAGGGAAAGATTCAGAAGTTTGAAAAAGTCTGTGGAAAAAAACTTATGTGGAATTTGCCTATGATAAAGCTATGTGTTTTGAGAGATGGGTTTCTTCTGAAAATGTAAATGGGGTCTATGATACATTGAGAGAGCTGATTTTAATGGAGGAATTTAAAAGAAGCATTCCTGTTGAAGTAAGGACCTACTTAAATGAGAAGGATACTGATAAATTGCAGGACTGTGCTAGATTAGCTGATGAGTATGTTTTGATCGATAAGAACAGATTTCCTCAGGGCAGAATTTTTAAGAGGAAAAATAACACGGAGACTCCAGTTAAATTTGAAATTAAATCGGAGGTTAAGGAAAGCCTGTGAAGGAAAGACAGTTTGGTCTTACTTGTAACTATTGTAAGAAGCCTGGCCATGTAATAGCTAACTGTTTCAAATTGAAAAAGAAAGAGAAGGAAGTAGTTCCAGATGCTTGTGTGCAACATACTGCAGCACCTGTAAAGTTACAGGGTTTGATAAACATAAATGAGGCTTTGTTAGAGTCTGACCAAGTTAGAAAGGGATATGATCATTTTGTAACTGAAGGGTTTGTATCCTTGAAGGAAGGATCTACTCTGGTGCCAATAAAAATCCTTAGGGATACTTGTGCTTCTCAATCATTGATGTTAGACAGTGTGTTGAAGTTTGATGAAGAGTTTGATACTGGTGAGGTAAATTACATAAGGGGTGTTGGAAGTGATTTTATGCCTGTACATTTACATAAAGTAAATTTAAAGTCGGGGTTTGTTAAACAGGATTTGTTAAAGTAGGATTACAGCATAGCTTACCTGTGAAGGGTATTTCTTCATTGTTAGGTAATGACTTGGCAGGTGGACAAGTTTTTCCCGAAGTGCATTTGACAATGGAGTCAGAGGAACCAGAGTTGAATTCTAACACATATTATTCCTGTGTTGTGACTAGAGCCATGGCTAAAAAGATTGATGCGCAGAATGAGGTTGTTATTCAGGACTGTTCGACTCAGGATTCGAGTTTTGAGGATGTGTCAGAGACTATCTTATCTTCGTTGTTTGAACAAGATTCTGGGAGTAAGTCGGACTATAAAGATTTATCTTTGTCTCGGAAGGAGATGATAGCAGAGCAGAATAGAGACTCTGAGATTTTAAAATTAAGAGAACAGGTTTTACTAGATAGTGAAATTGATAAGGTGCCAGTAGGATATTACTTGGAAAAAGGAGTGTTGATGAGGACGTGGAGATCACCTACAATTCCTGCAAGTGAGGATTGGAATGTTGTTTACCAGGTAGTTGTTCCAAAAGCTTATCGAAATGAGATTTTAACTTTAGCTCATAGTGTGCCTTTCCGTGGATATAAAGGGGTAAGGAAAACTGTGGACAAGATTTTAGAACATTTTTACTGGCCTGGTCTAAGAAAAGATGTGGCGATGTTTTGTAAAACGTGCCATACTTGTCAAATTGTGGATAAACCAAATCAGGTTACACCAGTAGCTCCATTACAGCCTATCCCAGCATTTGGTGAACCATTTTCTAAAGTTATTGTAGATTGTGTTGGTCCATTACCAAAGACAAAAACTGGTTATCAGTATTTGTTGACTATCATGTGTACTTCTTCTAGGTTTCCAGAGGCAGTACCACTTAGGAATATAAAAGCGAAGACTGTGACAAAGGCCCTTATAATTTTTTTTACTTATTTTGGATTACCTAAGGAGAAACAAACTGATCAAGGCAGTAATTTTATGTCTGGATTGTTTCAACAGATAGTTTATAAATTGGGAGCTAAGCAAATCACTTCGTCTGCATACCATCCAGAGTCGCAGGGTGCCTTGGAGAGGTTTCATTCTACCCTCAAGAATATGATTAGAACATTTTGTGTGGAAAATGAAAGTGACTGGAATGAGGGTATAAACTTACTTTTATTTGCAGTGAGGGAATCGGTACAGGAATCTTTAGGTTTTAGTCCATTTGAACTTGTGTTTGGGCATAGAGTTAGAGGACCTTTAGCTTTGTTGAAAGAACAGTGGATTAATAAGGAAGTACACACTAATTTGTTGGACTATGTGTTGAAATTTAAGGGCAGGTTACATAAAGCTTGTAGCTTAGCTAAGGAAAATTTAAAGTTGGCTCAGGAGAAAATGAAGACTTGGTATGATAAAGTCGCTAGGATGAGGACGTTTAAGCCTGGAGATAAGGTGTTGGTTCTTTTCCCAGTGCAGACAGATCCTTTACAAGCTAGATTTCATGGTCCTTATGAAATTGTGTCTAAAATCAATGATGTGGATTACGTGGTAAAAACTCCAGATCGTAGAAGGTCAACACAACTTTGCCATATAAATATGTTGAAACCATATTTTGTGAAACAATCTGATACTGTGACTGTTGTGGTTAGTGAGAATGAGTTTGATTTAACTAGGAACATGATAGATGATTCATCTGACTTTCATTCTAAATCCAACATTGTTTCTGTTAGGTTACCAAATTCAACCATACTGGAAAATATTGATGAAAAATTAGCACATTTACAGTTAGATCAGAGACAACAGATGAAGGAGTTGATTTTTAAATATAGGGAGTTGTTTCCAGATGTTCCGAGAAGGACTACTATAGCTTCACATGATGTAGATGTTGGGGATGCCAAACCTATTAAACAACATCCATATAGGATGAACATGGAAAAATGTGAACTTGCTGAGAAAGAAATTGAATATATGTTAGAGAATAATATCATTAGACATTCTTACTCGAATTGGAGTTCGCCATGTGTTATGGTGCCGAAGCCAGATGGTAGTATTAGGTTTTGTACGGATTATAGGAAGGTGAATGCTGTAACGAAAACAGATGCATATCCAATTCCTAGAGTAGATGATTGTGTAGATAAAGTTGGAAAGGCAAAGTTCCTTACAAAGATTGATTTATTGAAAGGGTATTGATGTGTTCCATTAACGGACAGAGGTAGAGAGATTTCTGCATTTGTAACTCCATCTGGGTTATATGAGTATAACGTTCTTCCATTTGGGATGAAGAATGCCCCAGGTACTTTCCAGAGGATGATTAACTTTGTGATTCAGGGATTGAAAGATACTGATGCTTATATTGATGATTTAGTGACAGGAAATGATACTTGGGAAGCACACATTATTGCAATGGAGAAATTGTTTGAAAGGCTTTCAAAAGCTAACTTAACTATTAATTTAGCTAAGAGTGAATTTGGACATGCCACTGTGACTTACCTTGGTTATGTTGTGGGTCAAGGTAAGGTAGCTCCTGTTCAGGCAAAAGTTCAGGCAATTTTAGAGATTCCCACTCCAACGGGGAAAAAAAAAACTCTCAGAAGGTTTTTGGGAATGGTAGGATATTATCGGAAATTTTGTAAGAATTTTGCTAATGTTGCCCTTCCATTAACTAACCTTCTGCGGAAGAATGAGAAGTTTGTATGGACGGTGCCTTGTCAAGAAGCATTTGAAAAATTGAAAACAATGATATGTCAACAACCTGTGCTTAAGGCACCTGACTTTGGAAAACCTTTTTCATTGGCTGTGGATGCTAGTGATGAGGCTGCAGGAGCAGTATTAATGCAAAGGAATGAGGGTGATGAGGTTGATCATCCAGTAGCTTACTTTTCTAAGAAATTTAATAAGCATCAAAGAAATTATTCGACAATAGAGAAAGAATTGTTATCTCTTGTTTTAGCTTTGGAATATTTTGAGGTATATGTTAGTACAACTCAGAAACCACTTATTGTTTACACTGATCATAATCCGTTATTTTTTCTGAGTAAGATGAAAAACAAAAACAGATTATTAAATTGGAGTTTGATGTTACAAGAGTACAATATTGTGATGACTCATATTAAAGGTAAAGATAATGTAGTTGCTGATTGTCTATCTTGATGTTGAATGTACACTGTAATTTTTTTTTATGGAGTGTTTTTTTTCAATTGTAACACTCCTACTGTATTGTGACTTATAAGCTGTTATATGCTGGTGTTCTGTATTGTATATGTTATAAAATTTATACCTTTGTTTTTCTTGTAAGCAATTGTTAAAAATGTTTGTTCTTGTCAGACCAAAAATGTTTTATTGGAGGGAGGTGTTACGTACTCGTGACACATGACAGTGGAGCCCTTGTCATGTGACTGGGGTTGAAGCTCTACTGGACTTGAGGTGATGGTCTTGTGATGGTGGAATGATGTCATTTTCCCGCCAGTAGAGATCATGTGACGGTTTTTTTTTTACAGGTTATAAAAGGTAGACCCCACCCTGTGAGGAGGGGCAGTTCGTGGCTGGATTTGCCAGGTTGACTTCAGGCCACTGCGTGTTTTAAGAGATGACGCAGTTTAGTTGAAGGATGAAGTTTTTATTTAATGCCTAAAGTTTAAAAGGTTATTGCCAGCGGGTTCTTTATGATTCTGTTAGTTCGAGGAAATTAGAGGAGAGTGAAGATTCGAAGTTGGAAGTTAAAGATCGAGGAGAATCGCTTTCTACGGTGAAACGGGGGCGACCTTTGTTTGATCCTTATTTGGAAGGATTTCGTTGACTATCTTCGTGTTAATCCCTAGGTTTACCTAGAAAGGATTGGAGGTAGTGGAGAAGGAAAGGTCAGTGCCTTTAAGCCGTTCTGTCTCGTGAATTCTTCGTGGGAAGTTCGACGTCGGGGATCGAAGCAAGCGACGTGAAAGAGAACCTAAATCGTCCTGTAAAGTCTCTCCTTTTAAATGGACTGTGAGCATATCGAACTTTTAGCAATACCACTTTAAAGAACTGTTTTTGCAATATCACTTTACGAACTGTTTGAACAGCCGCTCAGCAGCTGTTTCCGGTTACGGCAGTGTTTGTTTACTTTTGGGGGGTTTGTTTTCTGTGTTTAATAAAAGTGTTGTTTGTTATAAGAAACCCTTGCCGAACATTTATTGTATTTGTCATACTATCAAGACATAGTCTTGACCAATTTGTTTCTTCAATTTTAATATTCAAATCACTTTCCCATTTTTGTCTTGACTTATGGACTCCTTGTTTAATTACCTGTCTTTGTATCAAGTTATACATGCAAGATATAAATCTTTTGATACTTCCTTTTTGAATTAAAATTTCTATTTCATTAGATTTCGGCAATAACATTGCCGAAATACATATTAAAGTTATTACGAATTCCATGGAGCATGTGGAGATCTTCCAACAACCAGGCATTCTTTCTTTCTTTCTTTCTTTCTTTCTTTCTTTCTTTCTTTCTTTCTTTCTTTCTTTCTTTCTTTCTTTCTTTCTTTCTTTCTTTCTTTCTTTCTTTCTTTCTTTCTTTCTTTCTTTCTTTCTTTCTTTCTTTCTTTCTTTCTTTTTTTTTCTATAGGGCAGTTAGGGGGGGAGGGGTTAAGGGGAGGGGGTAAGGGTTATATACATTGTTTTTTCATACTTTGTAACCATTTAAAAATGCAATAAAAAAAAGTTTAAAAAAAAAGAAACCCTTGCCGAACTCACATATTTATTGTTGCCTGAATACGTAACAGTATTAAAGAAATCTTTGGCACATTGGCCTTCATAAATTAATGTATTCAGTACAGGAGACTGCATGGTATAAGGCAGTTATGAGGCCTAACTTGGAGGATTTTTGCAGTTTACGGCACCTACCCAAGGTTGACAGTGTACAACGAAAATTTCCAAGGATGTCACTGCGATTGATGGACCTCAGTTATAGGGAAAAATTGAATATGTTATGACTTTGTTCCTTGGAACGCAGAAGAATTTGGGGAGATTTGATAGAGATCTACAAAATTATGAGGGGTATACACAGGGTAGATGGGATAGTGAGGGTTAGGTCAGGGGATGGAGGGAAGTGAGGGTACCATTTTTAATCGACGACCAACTCCGCCCTCCCCCATGCTCATTTCAATCAGTGCGTCCTTCCCTCCCCGTTGATTATTTTAATGTATGTGACGATTTTCAGTGAGTACATCATTCCCTCCCTCGGTAAAACCTCTGGCCATTTGGAATAAACGACTTTTAAGAGAAATAAATTCAACAAGTATTTCCGGCGGGGTGTGGAATGAAACCGTGGGTGAGGAGGGTTCTTGTGACAATGGTTGTCCAGATGGAAATGCAAACATCTCTCCCAGTTTTTTTTCCAGTTAGTGGAAATATGTAGTCGAACGTGTTTTGTTTAATTTCAGCAGAAATGCGGCTCCCTGGACCTGAACAGGCGAGGGACATTTGAGCTGAAACTCTATCCACGCCGGGCAGTCTTTCTTACACAGAGGGCGGAGCTCAGACCCTCCCAGAACCCGGACTGGATCAAATTCTCAGCCTGGGACTCGCTGTGTTAAATAGAATAACTCTGCCCCACTGGTTACGATGAAAGAAAAAAAGGGGAGATCCACAAGGAAATAAGAATGGTGAACGCAGCCTGTTTGTTTTCCTCTTTAGGGTTGCTACATTGACCCCACTCCCGCCTCCTCCCACTGTCAGACCCGTCCTGAGCCGGTGAGAGTTAGTGTGACCCGGACTGCGGCAGTCCCGCTCTACCCCGGCTCACCCGGCCCTCTCCATCTGTAATGAGTGACCACTCCCACCCCCTCCCGCTGTCAGACCCGTCCTGAGCCGGTGAGAGTTAGTGTGACCCGGACTGCGGCAGTCCCGCTCTACCCCGGCTCACCCGGCCCTGTCCATCTGTAATGAGTGACCACTCCCGCCTCCTCCCGCTGTCAGACCCGTCCTGAGCCGGTGAGAGTTAGTGTGACCCGGACTGCGGCAGTCCCGCTCTACCCCGGCTCACCCGGCCCTGTCCATCTGTAATGAGTGACCACTCCCGCCCCCTCCCGCTGTCAGACCCGTCCTGAGCCGGTGAGAGTTAGTGTGACCCGGACTGCGCAGTCCCGCTCCACCCCGGCTCACCCGGCCCTGTCCATCTGTAATGAGTGACCACTCCTGCCCCCTCCCGCTGTCAGACACGTCCTGAGCCGGTGAGAGTTAGTGTGACCCGGACTGCGGCAGTCCCGCTCTACCCCGGCTCACCCGGCCCTGTCCATCTGTAATGAGTGGCCACTTCCGCCTCCTCCCGCTGTCAGACCCGTCCTGAGCCGGTGAGAGTTAGTGTGACCCGGACTGCGGCAGTCCCGCTCTACCCCGGCTCACCCGGCCCTGTCCATCTGTAATGAGTGACCACTCCCGCCTCCTCCCGCTGTCAGACCCGTCCTGAGCCGGTGAGAGTTAGTGTGACCCGGACTGCGGCAGTCCCGCTCTACCCCGGCTCACCCGGCCCTGTCCATCTGTAATGAGTGACCACTCCCGCCCCCTCCCGCTCTCAGAACCGTCCTGAGCCGGTGAGAGTTAGTGTGACCCGGACTGCGGCAGTCCCGTTCCACCCCGGCTCACCCGGCCCTGTCCATCTGTAATGAGTGACCACTCCCGCCCCCTCCCGCTCTCAGAACCGTCCTGAGCCGGTGAGAGTTAGTGTGACCCGGACTGCGCCAGTCCCGCTCTACCCCGGCTCACCCGGCCCTGTCCATCTGTAATGAGTGACCACTCCCGCCTCCTTCCGCTGGTAGACCCGTCCTGAGCCGGTGAGAGTTAGTGTGACCCGGACTGCGGCAGTCCCGCTCTACCCCGGCTCACCCGGCCCTGTCCATCTGTAATGAGTGACCACTCCCGCCTCCTCCCGCTGTCAGACCCGTCCTGAGCCGGTGAGAGTTAGTGTGACCCGGACTGAGGCAGTCCCGCTCTACCCCGGCTCACCCGGCCCTGTCCATCTGTAATGAGTGACCACTTCCACCTCCTCCCGCTGTCAGACCCGTCCTGAGCCGGTGAGAATTAGTGTGACCCGGACTGCGGCAGTCCCGCTCTACCCCGGCTCACCCGGCCCTGTCCATCTGTAATGAGTGACCACTCCCGCCTCCTCCCGCTGTCAGACCCGTCCTGAGCCGGTGACAGTTAGTGTGACCAGGACTGCGGCAGTCCCGCTCTACCCCGGCTCACCCGTCCCTGTCCATCTGTAATGAGTGACCACTCCCCCCCCCCTCCCGCTGTCAGACCCGTCCTGAGCCGGTGAGAGTTAGTGTGACCCGGACTGCGCAGTCCCGCTCTACCCCGGCTCAACCGGCCCTGTCCATCTGTAATGAGTGACCACTCCCGCCTCCTCCCGCTGTCAGACCCGTCCTGAGCCGGTGAGAGTTAGTGTGACCCGGACTGCGGCAGTCCCGCTCTACCCCGGCTCACCCGGCCCTGTCCATCTGTAATGAGTGACCACTCCCGCCCCCTCCCGCTGTCAGACCCGTCCTGAGCCGGTGAGAGTTAGTGTGACCCGGACTGCGGCAGTCCCGCTCTACCCCGGCTCACCCGGCCCTGTCCATCTGTAATGAGTGACCACTCCCGCCTCCTCCCGCTGTCAGACCCGTCCTGAGACGGTGAGAGTTAGTGTGACCCGGACTGCGCCAGTCCCGCTCTACCCCGGCTCACCCGGCCCTGTCTATCTGTAATGAGTGACCACTCCCGCCTCCTCCCGCTGTCAGACCCGTCCTGAGCCAGTGAGAGTTAGTGTGACCCGGACTGCGCAGTCCCGCTCTACCCCGGCTCACCCGGCCCTGTCCATCTGTAATGAGTGACCACTCCCGCCTCCTCCCGCTGTCAGACCCGTCCTGCGCCGGTGAGAGTCAGTGTGACCCGGACTGCAGCAGTCCCGCTCGGCCCCGGCCCACCCGGCCCTGTCCATCTGTAATGAGTGACCACTCCCGCACCCTCCCGCTGTCAGACCCGTCCTGAGCCGGTGAGAGTTAGTGTGACCCGGACTGCGGCAGTCCCGCTCTACCCCGGCTCACCCGGCCCTGTCCATCTGTAATTAGTGACCACTCCCGCCCCCTCCCGCTGTCAGACCCGTCCTGAGCCGGTGAGAGTCAGTGTGACCCGGACTGCGGCAGTCCCGCTCTACCCCGGCTCACCCGGCCCTGTCCATCTGTAATGAGTGACCACTCCCGTCCCCTCCCGCTGTCAGACCCGTCCTGAGCCGGTGTGAGTTAGTGTGACCCGGGCTGCGGCAATCCCGTTCCACCCCGGCTCACCCGGCCCTGTCCATCTGTAATGAGTGACCACTCCCGCCTCCTCCCACTGTCAGACCCGTCCTGATCCGGTGAGAGTCAGTGTGACCCGGACTGCAGCAGTCCCGCTCCACCCCGGCTCACCCGGCCCTGTCCATCTGTAATGAGTGACCACTCCCGCCCCCTCCCGCTGTCAGACCCGTCCTGAGCCGGTGAGAGTTAGTGTGACCCGGACTGCGCAGTCCCGCTCTACCCCGGCTCACCCGGCCCTGTCCATCTGTAATGAGTGACCACTCTCGCCTCCTCCCGCTGTCAGACCCGTCCTGAGCCGGTGAGAGTTAGTGTGACCCGGACTGCGCCAGTCCCGCTCTAACCCGGCTCACCCGGCCCTGTCCATCTGTAATGAGCGACCACTCCCGCCTCCTCCCGCTGTCAGACCCGTCCTGAGCCGGTGAGAGTTAGTGTGACCCGGACTGCGGCAGTCCCGCCCTACCCCGGTCACCCGGCCCTGTCCATCTGTAATGAGCGGCGGACACATCACAGCCCAGCGGCCCCAGGAGCAGCAGCTCAGACTCAACTCTCCGTACAGAGTGAGCACACTCGGGCAGGAACATTGTTGGTCACCAGGGAAGTCGGACTGTGATTTCCCGGGACCACACTGAACGCCGGCCGGTTAAACATCAGAGGTAAGTGTTGTCTATGATTCTGCACAACTATTCAGCGTTTACAGCGAGACTCGGCTTTGGTCGAGATCGGGAGTGAATTTAGTGGTTGAAGGGACTCCTGACATGTTCATGTTAACGAGTCAATTACTGTCCAAATGGATTAAGAGAAACAATCTCTTTGCCGTCAACCAGAAATACTCTGCTGGGTGATTTTTACTGAGTGTGAGCAGAAATCATTTTTCACCCCGGTAGTGACATGTGAAATATCCCACGGGGCAGTGACCCATCACCGATCTCTCTCAAACAAGAGAAATCAGCAGATGCTGGAAATCCGAGCAACACACACAAAATGCTGGAGGAACTCTACAGGCCAGGCAGCGTCTATGGAGAAAAGAACAGTCGACCTTCGAGACCCCAGCTAATGTACTTTACATCACGTCATTGGTTCTATCACTCTTCCCTGTACCACAAAGAGTTAAACTTTCCTCACGCTTGAATGACAGTGTTTTCACCAGAACACTGGAATTTAGGAGGATGAGAGGGGATCGGATTGAAACATATAAGGTTATTAGGGGATTGGACACGCTGGAGGCAGGACACATGTTCCCGAGGCCACAAGAGGCCACAGTTTAAGAATAAGGGGTAGGGTATTTAGAGCAGGGTTGAGGAAAAACTTTTTCACCCAGAGAGTTATGGATCTACGGAATGCTCTGCCTCAGAAGCCAATAGAGGCCAATTCTCTGGGTGCTTTCAAGAAAGAGTTAGATAGAGCTCTTAAAGACAGCGGAGTCGAGGGATATGGGGAGAGGGCAGGAACGGGTTACTGATTGCAGGTGGTCAGCCATGATCACATTGAATGGCAGTGCTGGCTCGAAGGGCCGAACGGCCTACTCCTGCACCTATTTTCTATTGTCCATTGTCTATAAAACTGCTCCCTCTGGCACCGACAAACATTCCACTCTCAAAATCAATGAGATCACATTTCATCTCCATGGAGATGTTTGTTGGAGACAGAACGTACCTTGTACAAAAGAACAGGATAGGGAGAGAACCGCTGAAAAGGCTGTGTGTTTAGTTAATGATTATCATCAGGAGCTGACTGAACATTAACCAGGTTGTGTTCATTACTTACACAGTAACACAGCCTCACTGGGACAGGGTGGTAACCGAACCTGGAGCCGCTGTACAAGGTAAGAAGCTCTATATATTGAAATATAAACATCACAAAGACTGTTAGCCACTTTTATGAACACGAATGGGGTTGATAACGTATTGTGTTGATCGATATTAGAACTGCACCGAATTGCTTTTAAATGAATTAATAATTCCTTTCGTCTAATTGAATGCATCGACTTCCTGTACATGTCCCGCGGGAAACCGATGTAGTTGGCGGTGTTATCAGAAACGTCGCACTTTCAACCGAGCTCCGAATCATCAGCAAAGGCTCGGGAGGTGCGAGCTTCCCGCGTCTCGGAACTGTCCCCGGGCTACTGCTTGCAACGGCAGGAAGCCGATCCGTCCACACTCGGGGCTTTACCGATCCCCGACCGAGGGAACTGAGGATTCGCTTTGCTTATTCCATCGCAGGCGGGATCGACACTATCTGTCTACCCTTTACGACATTTCGGTCGGTAGCTGCAGGGAGAGGGCGAAATTATGAGAACTACCCGCTCTGCAGTTTATAGCGGGGGGTGGGGGCTGGGAGGGGTGTAAAGATGTGATGGTCCAGTATATAGTCAGTTGGTGAGACATGTTGTGGGTCACCGCCTGCAGTGTTGTTTCCCTTCTGTCAGAAGTGAGTGGATAGGTGGGAGATCAAAAGAAGGTTTGACAGAGAGACACACACAAAATGGTGGTGGAATGAAGCAGGCCAGGCAGCATCTATAGTGAGAAGCACTGACAACGTTTCGGGCCAAGAACTTTCTTCAGGACTAACTGAAAGGAAAGATAGTAAGAGATTTGAAAGTCGGAGGGGAGTGGAAGACGCGAAATAATAGGAGAAGACCGGAGAGCATGGGGTGAAGATGAGAGCCAGAAAGGTGATTGGCAGAAAGGATACAGAGGTAGAGAAGGGACAGGATCATGATGAGACTGGAAGCCAAGGGAGAAAGAAAGGGGAGCACCAGAGGGAGATGAAGAACAGGCAGGGTGATGGGCAGAGAGAGAGAGAGAAAGGGAGGGGGAAATTAAAACTAATATAACAGCTTGAACCGAAAGCAGACACCGCCAGTTGACAATTAAGATGTTCTCTCCCTCTCTCTCTCTCTCTCTCTCTCTCTCTCTCTCTCTCTCTCTCTCTCTCTCTCTCCTCTCTCATCTCTCTCTCTCTCTCTCTCTCTCTCTCTCTCTCTCTCTCTCCCTCCCCTCCTCTCTCTCTCTCTCCTCTCTCTCCCTCCTCCCCTCTCTCTCGTCTGATTAGAATGCCTCCTCAATATTCAGGAGAAGCAGATTATTACAATTAATTCTGTAATCTCTGCAGTGTAGTGGTCTTTGAAGGACAAGTGAGTGAGATGTTACAGATGAAGAAGCAGGAGTAAGGCGCAGAGATCACAGACAGACCTAGATCGATCACAGTAAATTCAGCACGTGAATTTTATTAAATCTCCCATCAGCATCCCTTTGGCTGACAATACACATCCAGTGAATTTAATGTTAAGGGGATTTTCATCATTCAGTAAAAGGAAACAACTCAGCTATTTGTAAAGTATGAGTGATAGCGAGGAAACACACCGACGGGGGAAGTAAAGTAAACAGTAAGTCCCATTAGTCATAATTTTATCTGATCGATCAGGTTACTTATTTCTAATAAGTGAACACTAACGTCAACATGAAATATATTCTTATCTTGCTGTACTCGTTAGGCTGTGGTTATCTCCAGTTTGTAATCTCGACACAGTTGCTTGCCTTGCCCATTATTGTAATGGCCCCATTGTGGACAAATATTGAAGTTTGCTTTATCAAAGGGCTGACTCTGAGATCAGTGGAGCTCCAGACATTTGGGGCACAGTTAAATCTGGAGAAAGGGAATGTCCGGTGTTCAAAAGAAAATATTATTCCAAAATCATAACTTTTCACCAGAGTTGACAGCGCCCATCCTGCTGCTGAGCTTTTCCTATAAGCTCACGGGGATCTTTGTCCTCGCCTATCGCTGTGGTTTATAGTCTGAAAATCAATTGATCCCCAAATATACAATAAATTAATGACGAGAGAAAATCTGCAGAGGCTGGAAATTCAGGCAACAAACTCAAGATGCTGAAGGAACTCCGTAGGTCAAACAGCATCTACAGAAAAGATACAGACGATGTTTCGGGCCAAGGCCCTTCAGCAAGACCGGACAAAAAAAAAAGATGATCGATCAGAGCTAGAAGGAGGGGGAGGGGAGTGGAGGTAGAGAAGGAAAATGATAGGTGAAACTGGAAAGGGGAGAGATGAAGTAAAGTGCTGGGAAATTGATTGGTGAGAGATGGAGAGGTGGGAATCTGATAGAAGAGGACAGAAGGCCATGGAAAATGAAAAGTGGGGAGAAGCACCCAATGGAGGCGATGGACAGGTAAGGAGATAAGGCCAGAGAGGGAAAGGGGGATGGGGAATGGTGAAGGGGGGTGGTGCGTTATTACCTGAAGTTTGAGAAATCGATATTCATCCTATCAGGTAAGAGGCTACCCAGACGGAACATAAGGTGTTTCGTCTCCAGTCTGAGCGTTGCCTCATCACGGCAGCTGAGGAGGCCAAATACTGACATGTCAGAATGGGCATGGGAAGTGGAATTAAAACGGCCGGCCACTGGGAGATACTGCTTCTTCTGGCGGACGGAGTGTAGGTATTCTGTGAAGCGGTGCTGCCGAAAGGTCTCGCCCAAAATGTCGACTGTTTTCTGTAGATGCCTCCTGGCCCTGGCCCGCTGAGTTCCTCCTGCATTCTGAGCGTATTGCAATGATTCGGTGTGATGATACCAACTGAACGGAGCCGGGATGCGGGTCGCGGTTGCTCCCTGGAGCAGATCGAGTTGTGGACAGATACTGGATATAATCTGTGTCACCGTGCACTGAGGCACAATAGGAAGCCTGGACCGAACAGCACAATAGAATCATTTGATTGAATCAGCTTTTGTGTCATATACTTAATGCGCTGTGGAGCAGGGTGTGGAATTACATGCTGAATGATGTGAAGCCCAGGTTTACATGTCTGTTATCAACTGAATCTTGCTCACGGTGTGCTCACTTACTGTTTGCACCCACTAAGTTCAGGGACTCGAATTCGCTGGAACAGAAAGAGAAGCTCAGCACCAAGTACACACAGAGACCGTACTGGGTGGGGAACGTTGTGGTGTGACACTGGCAGTTGATAAAAGTATGGAATTCTACACTCATTAGCCGCTTTTTATGCAACTACTGTACCTAATGATGTGGTTCTGAGTGTATGTTCGGGGTTTACTGCGGCTGTACCCCATCCAAATCCAATGTTCGGCGTTCAGTGACGCTTTTCGGCACGCCGCTGTTGGAGCGCGTGGTTATTTGAGTTCCTGCGGCCATCTTGTCGGATTTAATCAGTCTGGCCAGTCACACTGAGCTCTCTCACTAATGAGGCCTTAAGAGCTGCCGCTCACTGGATTCTCCTTAAGTTTGCTTCCACACCATTCTCTGTAAACCCAGGGATTTCTGCGTGAAAATACAAGGAGTTGTTCGGCTTCCATCATACTCATCGCACCCCGTCTGGCAGCAGCAATCATTCCATGGTCAACGTCACTTGCATCACCTTGATTCCCTATTCGGATCTTCGGCCTGAACAACAAATAAACGCTATTGACATATCTGTATGTGTTGCAGCCACATGGTTAATAGATTCTCATTCATGAACTGCTGTACAGTTGTACCTAATAAAGAGGCCATCTAGTGCATTTCCCATTTAGACAACCACTCACCCATCTCGAATATAAACACGGACGAGATCTGGGCCTGATTATTGCCGATTTCTCTGTTTCCAATAACAGGTTGTCGCTTATATGCAACTGCGTTGTAAATAAAATGTTCCCGCACACAGAGCCTTTGTTGCAGCGCATATGGAATTGAACTCAGCTAGAAAAAAGTTTACGAAAACTGAAATGTTTTCTTTGTTCTGCTGTGTTTTATCATATCCTTCAATTAATAATTAATATCAAAACATATGACTTTTATTCAATTTCCATTCTAAATATTCATAAATGCATTTTACAAACACACACACACACACACACACACACACACACACACACACACACACACACACACCCCCTAAGGTGCCCCCAAATCTCTTGAACTACATCTTTAAGAACCCTGGGGCACAGTAGCTCTCCCATTATAGGTAAGAGCAAAGGTGATTCCTGGGACAAATTTCGCAATTAAACTTTCAGCAGATTAGGCAGTCCTGGTTCCGATCCTGAGTCTTCTGGCGTTTCCACCGATCCAATCTGATGTACTGAGCTTCCAGCGCTTTAATTTCAATGTTATATTAAAAACATTGTTTTTATTTATTCATTTACAGTATGTGGGCGTCACCTGTTCGGCCAACATTTATTACCCAACCCTAGTTACCCTGGAGAAAGTGGCGATGAGCTGCCTCGTCAGTCACAATAGACAGGACCTCCCGGTTGCCACTCACTTCAACTCTGCCTCTCATTCCCATCTAGATATGTCCGTGCATGACCTCCTATACTGCCATGATGAGGCCAAACTCAGGTTGGAGGAGCAACACCTCATCTACCGTCTGGGTAGCCTCCAGCCTGGTGGTATGAACATTGTAATCTCCAATTTCCGGTAATTCCCTCCCCCTCCCACTCCCCCTATCCCAGGTCCCTCTCTGCCTCTCTCCCCTTTCAAATTTCTGCTTCTTTATCTCTACAGTTCTTTCGTGCTTATCCCCTCCCCCTCCCCCCTTTATCTTTTCTCTGATTGGTTTTCCACCTGGCGCATCTAGCCCCTCCCCCTCCCCTATCTCTATTACTGGGCTTCGGCCCGCTCTCCCCGTCCCCCCAGCTCCTGATGAAGGGTCTCGGCCTGAAACGTTGGCTAGTTTTTTCTCACGGATGCTGCCTGTCCTGCTGAGTTCTTCCAGCGTTGTGTGCGTATTTGATCCACAGCATCTGCAGTTGTATTTTTGTGTTCCAGAATACCTGTACTCCCTGAGGTGCAGATACGATCACGGTGCTGTTAGGAAGGGAATTCAATGATTTTGACCGAGCGACAACGAAGTACCGGGGGTATGTTTCCCAGTCAGGATGTTCAGTGACTTGGAGGGGAATTCCAAGTGCTGGTGTTATTACTTATATCTTGCTCGAAATGTGATGGTCAATTGTGTCGGGTAATATGTCATTTAACAAAATGTGTTCAGTGTTGCTGCTAAATACGGTGTGATAGGTGACTCAAACTCAAGTTACCCAGTCCGATCTCTGTTCCAGTCATACAATCATCTGGTTGCCGTCCTGCCGCAGGATGATGTCGGGGTGTTAGTTTTTGAAGTCTGAATGGCCGAGACACTGCAGCATGTTAGTGGCAGCAATGATTTCAGGAAGAGTTTTCCATAACGCTGGGATGGGGACTTCGGGAATATAGAGCTATCAGAGACTGGGATTTGGCTCATGCATGAACTTCTACAGATTGGGCTCGATATTCCTCCTTCCGCAATGAAGCAGAAGCCTCTGGTGGCTGGACATTGGTTGGGGCAAATTAATGACTGCACCACTCAGTATGAGACTTGGGGATGATGTGTAAGGATTTTGGGGTGGGTATGGGACAGATTCAGCTGTGTTCCTATGAGGTTGTGTCCTGTGATATCACAGTTTTCAACCCAAATAATGTGAACCCAGTGATCAGGCCTCCCAGGTTTATGATGTGTTGAACGAGTGCTGCATTTGTTCCGAGAGGTGTTTGTTTCCGAGATTTCCTTGCAGGCAATGATTGCTAATCTGAGGAGAGAATGAGTTCCCGTTCCAACCCTCACAGAGAGAGAAACTCTGATTGTATGGGTCGATCCGTGTTTGCAAGAATAGGATTGGACACGGGGGTTCAGCGTTCAAACCGTGTTTGGAAATTCCCCCTCACCGTCACATGTCTGTCAGGCAGTGGAAATCAGCAGAAACTCGAGATGCTGGAGATCTGCAGTAAAAACTGAAAATGCTTGAAGCCATTCTGACAAAAGTTCGCTATCCCAAATCGAGTAATATACAGCTCTCCAATACCTGTTCATTACCGGCTGGACGATTTTTAGTAAATCCACTTTCATTTTTTTTAGATTCACCCTGCAGTGGATTCAATCTCCTAGAAATAGAAGGTGCCCAAAATCTCGTTTTGCTCTTTTTTTTTAAGCAGTAGAACATTAAAGAAAACAGAACATTTTTCCGGAATGCATTCAGTACTTATCTAAGTTCAAAGTATATTTATTTAAAAAATGTATATCCTATATATATAGCCTTGAGGTTGGTCATTTTACAGGAAGCCACAAAACAAAGAAACTCATAGAAGCCATTAAAAAGGATGACTGTCAAACACCCAGTGTGTAGGGCACAAATTGTGCATACAATAAAAATAAGCAAATTGCATTCCAAAGCGATGTTCACGAAAGTGTGCCAAGACGCCGGTCATCAGAGCAGCTGCTTCGGTTCACCGCTGAGATGCGTAAACCTCGCAGAGCAATGAGCTGAACCGGGCAGTCCTTCACCTCCCACACCAACATCAAGACTTTCAATTTGGCCGCGCGCTGAAATCGGCCAAACGCGGAGTCATTCCTTGCTCTAGAATGTTTCAAACCTACAGAATGCTGAGAACAACAACACACACAAAATGCTGGTGGACACACAAAATGCTGGTGGAACACAGCAGGCCAGGCAGCATCTATAGGGAGAAGCGCTGTCGACGTTTCGGGCCGAGATCCTTCATCAGGACCCTGACCCTGACAAAGGGTCTCGGCCCGAAACGTCGACTGTGCTTCTCCCTATAGATGCTGCCTGGCCTGCTGTGTTCCACCAGCATTTTGTGTGTGTTGTTTGAATTTCCAGCATCTGCAGATAACCTCGAGAATGCTGAGAAGCCTAGATGCTGTAAACGTGAAGAGGGTGTTTCCATCTGTCCTAGAGAATGACAGAGAATAAATAAGCATTCCTTTAAAACTGATTTTTTTTTTCCTCAGGCAAAGCTTGGTTGATCCGTGGAATTTGTTATCATACATGTGGTGGAGAGTGTATTTGGGTACAGTTATGGCAAAGTTCGATACAGTCATGACAGCTAAGCAGCTTGAGTGTTATGGGAGGAAAGCAGAATGAAACAGAGCGTGTGGGCAGGGATCATCAACAGTTATTGAATGGTAGAGCAGATCAGATGTATCGAATGACCTCTATCCTATATCTTAGGTCCACATGATGACTCCTCTGTATCCCATATCAGCTTTTGTGACGTGTGAGGGTTAATTACTGCTTTGGTGACTGAGATCATTATATTCGTCTTCGACGTTTAAATTTCGGTGAGTCTATGTCTTCAGGGACATTGAGCAGAAATGTTTTGTTCTCCTTTGTATTGTTAACGTGCTTCATTATCTATCCGGTTAAATTTAGACCTGCGGTGAGATATTTATTGGAAGAACAACTCACAAATGGAAGTAGGCCACTACTGAAGACGATGTTATAACAACAACAACAAAAAGTGACCCAGCCCGAGGTCTGAGAGCACCAACTGGAGTTAAAGCCTTCTGACTCAGAGATTCCAGTGATTCAGTCAGGAGAAAGTTTGGTGAGTCTCATTTACTCAAAAACTGGTCCTTTAGACGTCACAAATAAAGATAGGGAATATTTGGAATCAGACCGAATATGCCTAGAAGTGCCAGTTATCCCTCTGTCAGACCCAGCCGCTATCACTCCTGGTCTGGTGGTCTGTTGTTAGCAGCGTGGCTCTTCAAAGCCACTGAGAATCCTTCACAGTATTTGCTCATTTCAAGGTCTTGCATCTTCTGAAGTAGCTTTCAGTCAGTTCTGATGAATCCTTGCTTGGCGGTGTTACGTCATAATTCCCCAAGTGTTTCGTGCTGTTGCAATTGAAGAAACATAGAATTACTATGAACTGCAGCAGCATGTCATTGACTCCTCTGAGTGTTGCAAGCTGCATTGATTTACATACACTTACCTAATATCCCCAAATGGATGGTTATGTGCTGTATGGTCTCTGTTCTCTGGTGAAAGAACAGAGAATTCATGTTATTTTGCACGTTTTAAATTCGGTGTTTCAATTGTTTCTGTCCTACTTAAAATTAACCTGTATTTGGAACATTCCCGTGTCAGGGATCAGGTAGAGGGATGATACTGCGCAGGGTGTAAGTAGATGTCATGACAGTGTGAACTGATCTTTATTAGGATTTGTTTTCTTACAGTCAGAATCAGGATAGAGACTGATCAGAGCTCATAGGACGGGAATTGTCCCGCAGCCCAAAGTAAGGGCACATAACATGTTGTCCGGTGTTATGGTGTTTCATCCCATTGTCCTAGTATTTGCGATTGCAAACACAGATATTCAAATTTTACCAAAATACATTTTGAAAGTTTTGGAAATGAAACCAACGTAGGACTTGATTTATGAGTGGTAGGGGGGTAGGTAGTGTAATGGAGCACAGGGCCCTATGAGTAGAGGACTGGTTTAAAGAGTTTTTCTCACCGGCCGTTATCAGTCTGGATATACAGTACAGGCGTTGCGACAACACGTGGAGTTGAGGCTGTGCTTGGAGTACCACTGCAGAGTTTGTTGAGCTGTTACAGAAATGTTGTGATTAAAGTTTAGAGAAGATTTCCGATGATGTTGCCAAGACTAACGGCCCAAGAATGAAAAGTGACAATTGAGAGTCAGAGATAAGGTCAGTGCTAAGTCTTTTCCTGAGGGCAGGGGAGACCAGTACTAGGGAAATTGATTTTGTAAGTGAGGGGAAGTTTTAAAAGAGATATGAGCAGCAATAGTTTCATGCAGAAGTTGGTGATTATTTGCAGTGCGCTACGAAAGGAAGAGGATGAGGCAGGTACAATATTATCATTTATGGAACAGTTGTGATTGGTGGCTGGATTGAAGGGACCTGAAGTGATATAGACCCATCAAAGGTAATTGGGACCATCTCAGTAGGCACGGTGATCAGCATGATTTTGTCAGACTGAAAGGTTTATGTCCATGCTGTATTGCACTGTGATTCTATCAGTCGGAAGCACTTCTGGACAGACATACCGAATGGTATGGACGTTGATGTTAACGGGAAATGTTTGATCCCTAAGCCAACTACTGCTCTGATACAGGGGACCGATATACTCTCATATTTACAAATTCATACTCTCTATGACTCATTGTCTCCTTGTGTGGAATTCAGTGCATCACCAGTAAGTGGAGCTTTCCTGCACCGGGACCAAAGTTTAAACAAGAAGGCGACGTTCAACAATCGTCAGTCACAATCAGAATGGACACAGGTATGATTACAATTAGTCATTATAATCGTTTTAATTAAACTGCTCCACATGGTGTACAATATTTCAAATGAAGAAATGTATGCAGGCGCACAGAAAATCAGACTTGGGCGAGGTAAAGTACCTGGTAAGTTCCTCTCTTTTTGTTCCTACTTGTTAGGACATAGTGGTGTAGCCCGTATGGCTCCGGGGCAGTATGTGGGACACTGAAATTCTGGGAGAACTCCAGGTTCCCAGATAAATAAATCTGCACTAGCAGCAGCTCCTGTTTGAACGTATTAAGGACAATGACCGTCGACCCATACAGGATAACGAGGACGTGACAGGAGCTGCGGCGAGGTAGTCAGGCCTAGGTTGCAGGAGGCATTTACTTTGCAGCACTCGGTGGAGTTGTGGAAGTTAGTAATGTTTGTCAAATGATGCAGTACAGTATTGACCGGTTATAGCAGAGAAACGGCAGGTGGACTTTAATGTGGCAAAGTGCGAGGAGTTGCACATTGAGAAGCCAAATATAAGAGGAAGGTTCAAGACCGTAAGGCACAAGACCCTGAGGAGAATTGATATTGAGGGATTTAGGGTACAAGGGCATATTTCCATGAAAGACGCAACACATGCAGATGGATCGTAAAATCGATCTTCGGTATTGGTGGAATGTTGAGCATATATTTGGGAAAGCCATAGTGTCACTGTAGGAAACTTTGATCAGAGCACAGTTGCGGTTTGTGTGCAGCTCTGGTTTACATATTACAGAATAATGTTGTGTCTCTGGATCTGGTGCAGAGCCGTGTTGTATGGATAACAGAGTATCGTGTGTAAGGGGAAAGGCTTGGATTGGAAACGCTCAGTCACTTAGTGTGAAAATTCCAAATCTAGAGGGCATGTACTCATGTGAGAGGGCGGATTGAACAAAGGAGGGTTACGATGTAGGCTTTCCACTGAGAGAGATCAGTGCCCGGAACGCGCTGCCAAGGAGGAGATTGTATTAGATACAATTGCAGCCTGTAAGAGACATTTAAATGGGCAAATGGACAGGCAGGAACTGGAGGTATATGGACCATGAGCATGTAGATAGGATTGTTTCACCTTGACATCATGGTTGACACAGACATGGTGTCACGAAGGGTCTGTTCCTGTGCTGTACTGTTCCATGTTCTATGCCTGCTTACAGATCTGAATTCCGCTATCTCCACCTTCCTGTCACATTGTGACGATCACCAACTGTTCCGGTTGACGAGATTCTACATGGAGCGGCTGGAGCAGGCGATTGAAGAGGGTGTGGAGGGTCTCGGCCTGATGTTAACAGGCGAGGATCACTTTACTGGGCAGGAGTATCACGTAAGTGGAAGGGACACAGACTGAGTGTAGACCCTTCTAAAGCATTCACAGAATTAAAAAAAAAACAAATGTAAAGAAACAGGTATGTGTGGGTCAACAAAATCGCTGTTCTCTCTTGCTGAGAGTTTATTCAGCAGAGACAAGCTCTGGCAGGATTCTCTCCAGTTGTGTGAAGACATTAATTATTAGTGTTACGATACAGTCAGACATTGACTACCGACTTTAGTGATAGTACATGTTATGGGCACTACCGATGGACAGTGAATAACGTTATTATTACTCTGTTCATCTTGCTACCTTGTTTCCAATGTTTGACCTCACTGGCCATTGAACAGAGTTGTCATGAAGCTTCTGGGGTCCCACAATTCATATTATCTGTTTTGTCTTTCTCCACGCATTTCTGTGGTCTCCCTTCACCCGTCATGGAACCCCTCTGCATCACATGAACAGACAACACTTGATTATTGTCTTTCCTTTGAACTACTGATGCTCTTTCATATGATCGAGTGTCTCATTATGCCTCATGGTTAAGGTACTGTCTGTTGCACATGACTGTTCTATTTGGAGTTTCTAATGACTGCAACAGATAATGTTAACACTGAGAGTTGCAACATTAGTGTTATTGAAAATATTCCAACTGGGAGACACTTTTCCAGTGGTCTTCGTGCTCCTGGTCACACTCATCTGTTGCCAACGAGACTGAATTGTAGCAAGGAAACACAAATACCCTATGAGGCAGCTGACAGTCTCACTCCAAATTTCCTTCTAAGCATTGCTACTAGTTGACTTTGGTCTCTCATGCATGCACAATAGTCATGGAATTGCTGTCTGCTCCTCACCGCCAGTTCCCAGCTGTAGGCCGACACTGGACCGTCATGGAGCCTGGCAGTGAAGTGTAATCCTGCTCTGCTTCACCAGCAATTACCCCAGGGAAAATCAACAGTGATCCTGTCATAGTTTGACCTAGCCATAGTCATCAAATTGAAACAGTGCAGCAACAGGCTCTTCTGACCATCTAGTGTTCACCGACCTATTATCTGCTTAGTCCCATTGATCTGCACCTTGACTAGAGACATCCATAACCCCCCCATTGAATGAACTCATCCAAATTGATCTTAAGTGTTCAAATCGAATGTACATTGACTAATTCCAAAAGCAGCACATTCCACACTCTCAGCAACCTCTGAGTGAACAAGTTCCCCTCATATTAAACACTGCAGATGCAGTCAGGACTCGGCCCGAAATGTTGACTGCTCATTTCAATGGATGCTGCCCGACCTGCTGAGTTCATCCAGCTTGTTTGTACGTGTTGATTCCTCCTCATATTGCCTTTCACAGTTTAAGAATAAGGGGCCACAGTTTAAGAATAAGGTGTAGGCCATTTAGAACTGAGATGCGGAAAAACGTTTTCACCCAGAGAGTGGTGGATATATGGAATGCTCTGCCCCAGAAGGCAGTGGAGGCCAAGTCTCTGGATGCATTCAAGAGAGAGTTAGATAGAGCTCTTATAGATAGCGAGGTCAATGGATATGGGGAGAGGGCAGGAACGGGGTACTGATTGTGTATGATCAGCCATGATCACAGTGAATGGCAGTGCAGACTAGAAAGGCCGAATGGCCTACTCCTGCACCTGCTGTCTATTGTCTATTGTTCACCAGTCATCATTACCCCATGAATTCTAATTCCAGTCGTACCAAGCCTCAGTAGTAAATGCCTTTTCACACTAACTCTCTCTATACCTTTTATAAACTTGTAAAGCTCTATCACATCTCTCTTGGTCCTCCTACACTCTATGGAATAATATCCTAACCTATTTACAGTTTCTCTATGTCTCAGGTCCTCAAGTCCTCGCAACAATCTGTATATTTTTCTGTACTCGTTCAATCTTATTGATATCCTTCCCAGAGGTAGGTGCACACATTGCTTCAAATTAGCCTCTGCAACATCAATTTCGACACAATATCCCAACTTCTGTATTCAATATTTTGACATATGAAGGCCCATGTCCTAAAAACTTTACAACGCCATCTACCTTCGACAACAATTTCAAGAAATTACAGATCTGTATTCCCTGATAATTTAGCTTAATCGCACTGCTCAATGTCCTACCACTCAATGTCTTGGTTGCATCGTGGTTTGTCCTCAAAAAGTGCAACACCTCACACGTGTCTTCATCAATTCTATCTCCCAATCTCCATTCCACCGTTTTCTAGCTGTTCCATGTCCCGCTACAAGCTCTGATAACTTTCTTCGCTGTCACTACCTTGGTGTCATCCACAGATTTGCTGACCCAGTTTACCACATTATCATCCGGACCGTTGATATATATGACAGACAACATCAGACCCAGTACAGATCTCTGCCGCTCACCACAGGTCATAGACCTCCAGTCAGAGAAGCAAACCTCTACTCCCACTCTTAGCTTCCCACGCGAATCCAATATCTAAACTAAATTACTACCATGTCTTGACTGCCAAGCAAATTAATCTTATTCACCAAGCTTTCATGAGGGATCTTCTCAAACGCCTTGCTGAAATCCATGTGGATATCATTCACTGACTTGTTTTCATTATTTGCTTGGTAACTTCCTCGAGAAGCTATAAGATTGGTTAGACGGGATCTACAGGGCACAAATATGTGTTGACTATCCCTAATTAATCCTTGGCCATCCAAATACTCATATTCGGTCCCTTAGAATACCTGACAAATAACTTTACCACCACTGGTGCAGGCTCCCCAGCCCATAATTCCCTGGCTTATTCTTACAGCCTTATTCAAACAGCAGAACCCTCCAGTACGCCTGCATGTGACGGTTTAAATACCTTTAAATACTTTTAAATGCCTTTGCTGGAGCACCTGCAATCCCTGACCTAGCCTCAAACGAGGTACGAAGGGAAGTCCTATGGATTTATCCACCCTAATCTGCTTCAAAACAGCAAATACATCCTCTATAATCGGTATACAGCCAATGATTTCATTGCTGTTTTGCTTCGTTCTAAAGAATCTGTATATCTCCTGAGTAAATATGAATGCAAAAAAAAAACAATTTAAACCCCCCCCCCCCCACCATTTTCAGCTTCATGCATAAAGTCCGACTCTGAACTTCAAGAGGACCAATATTGTCCATTGATATACTTTTGTTCTAAATATATTCGATGAAGTGTTAGGGGTTCTCTTTTCCCTTGACCGTTAGAGCAAACTCATGCTGTACTTCAGCCCTCCCGATTTCCTCCATTACTAATTCTTGCATTTCTTGTATACATCAAGTACCTCATTTGATCCTTCCAGTCTGTACTTGCTATGTGCTGAGTGTCTGAATATCTCTCAAAGCCTAAGGTTCCCTAAATATCTTACCCTCGCCTTTTATTACGTCATGAACATTCAAACTCTGTACTTGTGGTCACTTATGCCTTCAAACTCTGTACTCTCAAATTCTCAGTTTTGGAGGCCTCACACTTAGCAAGCACATCTGTACCAGGAAAAAACCTATCCAATCCACTTTCGTCAGATCCTTTCTGATACCATTAAAATTGGCCTTTCTCCAATTTAGAATATTAACCTGAGGACAAGACCTATCCCTTTCCATAAAAGATCTGTAAACTAATTGTATTGTGATCACCAGATCTAACTGTACTTGGAAACAATTGGTCCCGAAGCACTTTCGTCAGATCCTTTCTGATACCATTAAAATTGGCCTTTCTTCAATTTAGATTCTTTACCCGAAGACCACACCTAGCTTTTTCCATAATGATGTTTAAACTAATGGTAATAGATCCAAAGTGTTTACCTGCACACGTCTGTCACCTGCCCTGTCTTGTTCCCTAATAGAATTCCAGTATGCACTGTCTATAGTTATGACCTCAATATATTAATTACAAAAACATCCTTGAACTTATTTGACCAGCACTGTCGCATCCAGCCCTTTACAATGTGGGTGTCCCAGTCGATAAATGGGAATTTAAAATTATCTATCATCATAACCTTCTTTTTCTTGCAACTGTTTGTGATCTCTGTACAAATAAGATCCTCTAAATCCATTGACTATTGGGTGCGCTATAATATAATCCCAACCATTTATTGATCAGTTTCATCCATGCAGTCTCAGTAGACGAGACCTCCAGCAATGCAGGGACATTTTTCCCGACCAGTTATGCCACCTCTCCTTCGTTAATTCCTCCCGCTCGATTGAATCAGTTCTAACGCAACGGAGCGCTTGAATGCTGAACGGCCAGTCCGGCACCTCTTCCTACCAAATCACATCAATGGTTACGATGCTGTAATTCAATGTGCTGACCGATACTCTAGGCTCATCGACCTTTCCAACAACAATCCTTGCATTGAAATAATATGCAACTCAGAACATTAGCTTCAGAATGTTTAGTGTCCTGACTCTGTATGTCAGCTTAACAATGTATTTCCCACACAGTCAATCCATTATCGACTCTGGTTCTTCATCCTCCTGAAACTTTAGTTTAACACCTACCCCATCCCTACGCCGCCCTCTCAGCCCTTTCTGCAAGGGTATTAGTACCCCACTAGTTTGGGTACAAAACGATCACGTATCTCCAGGTCCCATCTTCCTTGGAAGAGAACTCAATCATCCCAAAATCTGAAGACCTCTACCATGCACCATCTCATCAGCCACACGTTAGACTGCATTATCGTCCTATTCCAGGCCTCACTCGCACGTTTTATGAGAACATAGAACTAGAGTACCTGCCCTTGTAACTTAGCCCGAACCCCATGAAATCACTTTGCAGGACCTCAGCACAATTCCTACTCTTGTCATTGGTACCGGCGTGAACCACGACCTCTGGCAGCTCATCCTGTCCTTAAGAAAGTTTCAGACTCGATGCAAGATATCCCTGACCTAGGCAACACACCATCCAGACATCTTGTTCTCATAAATAGAATCACTTGTCTGTTCTCCTAACCATTGAATTCCCCCTGTCAGTACAGCTCACCTCTTCTTACCTTTTCTGAGCCACAAAGCCAAACTCAGGGCCCGAGGCATAATCGCCGTGGTTTTCCTCTGCTCGGCAATATACCGAAACAGAAAGCTGTATATCTGTTACAGAGGAGTTTCCTGCAGTGGCTTCCTATCTCCTTTCCCCCTGCAGATGGTCACCCAATTACTTGTGCCCTGCGCCTTTTGTATAGTTCCCTTCCTGTAAAGTCTGTCAGTCAACATCTCAGCCACCTGAATGATCCTGGTTTCACCCACCTCCAGTTCCAATTCCTGAGCACAGTCTGTGAGAATCTGCCGCTGTATGCAGTTCCTGAAGGTGCAGTTATCCAGGACACTGAAGGTCTCCCTATCATGCCATACAGTATAGGAAGAGCATTCCACTACCCTGCCTGGCATTCCCACTGTTCTAACCGTGAAAAAGAGGAAAAAATATCACCCAAAATCTACGTTTGTACCCAAAGCCTCCGCCGCTCCTAACTGAACCCTCTCTGACACAAAGCCTCAACTCCCCAGTCTATCTCTGGCTCACTCACACTATGTCTGCTCCACCTAAACCTTGCCAAATGGATAATGACCCGCAATCTGTGGCGCAGAAAGTCCTGTCTGACCTTGTTCGTTTTTTTTTTAAATCTTTACCCCGCTATGAACACTTCAATGGCTCTCAGTGATTTGTGCTGAGCTGGGTCAGACCATGTTCAGGGTAGATTTGAAACCATCTCTCCGCTCCTTAATATTTTCCCCATTGTTCATTACAGAGCGTGACTGAGCTCGCGGAGAAGGGAAACCGAGCGGGCGCTTCCAAACTCCTCCTGGATCTGGTGATTGAGAAGGGCTCCGGGGCCCGGAGAGTGATGTGGGAATCCTTTCTGAAACTACATCACCACCTACCGAAGCTGAGCAGAATATTGAATGAAATACGGGAGCGAGGTACGGTGAACAATACACTGTGTGTTACAGATGTAAATGCTGATGAATTTACAGTGTTACACAGGACAGACTTCATGCAGGTTAATCTGTTTGAACAGGTGATGGCCAGTTCCCCTACATGGACACTGAGCGGGGTTTCTCTGAAGTGCCCAAACATCTGAAAGGTAAGTGATGGAATGGAAATCAAATTCTGTATTTCACACTGAGAGTCTGAATACGTGTCTTTAGAGGCCTGTGTAGAGACTGTCAGAGTCTGGGAGACAGGTTTTTGTTGTTATTTCACACTGAGAGTGTAAATACGTCTCTTTAGAGGCCTGTGTAGAGACTGTCAGAGTCTGGGAGACAGGTTTTTGTTGTTATTTCACACTGAGAGTCTGAATACGTCTCTTTAGAGGCCTGTGTAGAGACTGTCAGAGTCTGGGAGACAGGTTTTGTTGTTATTTCACTCTGAGAGTCTGAATACGTCTCTTTAGAGGCCTGTGTAGAGACTGGCAGAGTCTGGGAGACAGGTTTTTGTTGCTGTGGTGGGAGGACAGGAAGCAATTTGCATTTGTCACAACACCTTTTCCGTGGGGCCGAATAACTAGAGATTTGACAAAACTGAAGCCAAGTCATTCCGAGTTGAACATCCAACTCCAGCAAGGGAAAGCTCACACCTCGGATCCAAAGTGGAGCCGAGATTTGTTGTTATTCCTCCATAAGAACACAAGACATGGAAGCAGAATTAGGCCATTCAGTCCATCAGTCAGCTTTGCCGTTCAATCATGGCTGAACCCAGATCCCACGCAACTCCATACACCTGCCTTTTTAAATTATCCTTTGATGCCCTGCTATCAAGAGCTTCTGCCTTAAATATACCCATGGACTTGGCCTCCACTGCAGTCTGTGACAGAGCCTTCCCGAGATTCACTACTCTCTGGCTCAAAAAATCCTCCTCTCCTGTTCTAAAGGATGACCCCTCAATTTTGAGGCTGTGGCCCCTAGTTCTGGATACACCCACCATGGGAAACATCTTTCCACATCCACCCTATCTGATCCTTTCAACATTCTGCAGGTTTAAAAGTGATTCCCTTGCATTCCTTACAATTCCTGTGAGTATAGGCCCAAAGTTGCCAAAATGCACCTCATATGTGAACCCCTTCATTCCTGGAATCATCCTCTTGAATCTCCTCAGGACGCTCTCTAATGACAACACATCTTTTTCAGAGGTACGGGGTGCAAAGCAGTTGACAATACTCCTGTAGTGCAGCTTGACTACAGTCTTGTAAAGGCTCAGCATTTATATTATATTCTCTTTTTTTCCGCCTTTACCGCAGACCCGACCTTTAAATTAATCTTCTGGGAGTTTTGCTCGACGCTCCGAACTCCCTCTACACTTCTGATGCTTGGACCTTCTGCCCATTTAGATAATAGTCCGCTCCTTTCGCCAAAATGCATTATCATACATTTCCAACACTGTATTCCATCTGCCACCTTTTTGCCCATTATTCCAATTAGTCTCAGTCCTGTTGCAATCACATTACCCAATCCTACACCTATCTTTGTATCATCCGCAAAATGTGCCGCAAATACATACATTCCATCATCTAAATCACTGACAAGTAATCTGAAAGTCAGCGGTCCCAATACTGATCCCAGAGGAACACCACCGGTCACTGGCAGCCAACCAGAAAAGGCCCCTTTTATTCCCACTCGCTGCCTGCTGCCTGTCAGCAATTCCGCTCCATGTGCCAGTATCTTTCCTGTGACGCCATAGATTTTTATCTGGTTAAGCAGACTCATGTGCGGCAGCTTATCAAATGCCTTCTGAAAATCCAAGTAAATGGCATCCACTAACTCCTTTGTCCACCCTGCTTCTTACTTCCAGGATGAATTCCAACAGAAACCATGCTAACTTATATTGTCATTAGTCCCCAAGTACCTCGAAACCTCAACCTTAATAAGAGACTCCAACTGTTTCCCAGTCGCTGAGGATTGGCTAACTGGCCTATAATTTTCCTTCTTTTGCCTTCCTCCCTTCGTAAAGACTAGAGTGACAATTGCAATCTTCCAGTCCTCCGGGACCATGCCAGAATAAAGTGATTCTTCAAAGATCATGACCAATCCATCCGTCATCCCTTCAGCAATCTCTCTCAGATATCTGGGATGCAGTCCATCTGGCCCAGGTGACTTTGCACCTTAAGAGCTTTCAGTATGCCGAGATGTTTTTCTTTTGTAATAGCAATGGCACTCGCTCCTACTGCCTGTCACTCGCAGACTGCTAGCGTCTAGAACAGTGAAGATATATGCAGAGTGCACATTCTCCAGTGTTCTAGCATGGACTTTCACCTCCCTTTTAATTTTATATAACTGAAAGAAAGTGATTATTATCCTGCTTTATATTATTGGCTTTTCTGCTCTCATATTTCATCTTTTCCCTACTTATAGTTTTTTTAGATGACTATTGTTATCTTGTACGCCCTTTCCTCAGCCTTTATGCAATCCTTAACTTCCATTGTCACCCATGGTTGCCTACACGTGCCACTTTAGAACTTCCTCCATGGGCCGTATCCATCCTGCAACTTGAGACCTATTCCCAGAAGCTTCAGCCATCTCCGCTAGTATCCTTCTCCAATCTACCTGGGAAAGCTTCTCTCTCGTGCCTCTGTAATTCGCTTTATTCCATTGCGATACTGATACTGTAAATTATGCTTCTCCTTCTCAAACTGTATTATGAATTCACTCATATTATGATCACTATCTCTTAATGGTTCTTTTACATTAAGCTCCCTCATAAGATCAGGGCTATTACACAACGCCCAATCAAAGACAGCCTTTCACTGAGTCGTCTCAAGCACAAGCTGCTCTGAAACGCTATCTCGTGGGAATTCAATATATTCCCTCTCCTGCGGTCTGACTCCTGACGTTTGTTTGATTTTCTTATTCCCCGTGTACATTGAAGTCCTTCATTACAACTGCGTCATTAGCTTTAATACACGCCTTTTCCAACTCCCTTTGCAATCTCAACCCCACACGCTTGCTATTTTCAGGCCAATAGATGGTCCCTATAAAGCTTTTTTTAAACCTCTTACAGTTTCCTATTTCCACCCACAAAGCTTCAACATTATCTAACCCTATGTCACCTCTTTCTACAGATGTGATTCCACCTCGAACCAGCACAGCCACATCACCAACGCCTATGCCTTCCTGCCTGTCCTTTCGATAAGACGTAAATCTTTTAACGCTCAGCTCCCAGCTATGGTCTTCTTTCAGCATCGACTCAGTGATTCTGACAACATCATACCGACCAATCTCTAATTGCGCCAAAAGTTCGTCCACCTTATTCTGAATGTTGCGTGCATTTAAATATAATGCGTTTAGTCCTGCATCTCCACCCTTTTGAATGTTGTCTATGCAGTACAATTCAACACTTTGCTCTGTCTGTATTTGAACGTAGTCATTGGCTTGGCCTTCCTTGCATTCATGTTAAACCCATCATCTACTTGTAAAACTGCTGGTTCATCCACAGCTTTATTGTCCTAGGTCCAGTCCCCCTGCCATTTTAGGTTAAAACACTCCCAACAACTCCAGTAAATCTGCCCGTAAAAACATTGGTCCTCATCGGATTCACGTGTAACCCTTGCCTTTTGTACAGGTCCTACCTACCCTGGAAGTGGTCCCAATTATCCAGAAATCTGAATTCCTGCCCCCTGCTCCAAATGCTCTGCCACACATTTCTCTGTCACCTCACTGTCGGGTGGTACAAGCAGCAATCCTGAGATCACTACTTTGGAGGTCCTGCTCCTCAGCTTTTTTCCTAACTCCCTGTGTTCTGTTTTCCAGACCTCCTCCCTTTTCTCTTCCGATGTCGTTGTTACCAATGTTTGTCACGACTTCTGACTGCTCAACCTCCCTTCTCAGGATATTGTGGACGCGTCCAGAAACATTTCGGAAAATGGCACCTGAGAGGCAAAGTACCATCGGTGTCCACAGAATCGCCTACCTGCCCTCCTGACTTTAGAGTTCCCCATTACCACTGCCATCCTCTTCAGATTCCTGCTCTTCCGCACATCATCGGGGAATTGCCTGAGTTCATGTACCGGCTCCTTAGAGAATAAGAGACTGTAGACCAGTGCGGGGTGTGTCACATCGTGACTGGCTCAGCCTGGAAAAGGAAACAGAAATTTTGTTCCTTTTCTTTGGCTCAGTACTGACAGCTTAGGAGTGTCAAGAGAACGGGGTCCATTGAGAGAAAAGTATAAGTGAGTAGAGCAAAGATGTTCTAAGTCAGTAGAACAAGTAAATCCCCCCACCCCCACCGTCACCTCTGCAGGGTTGCACAGTTCAGCAGAAGCTGAGCAGTGAAAGCAGTGAAACCACCCGCTCCACACAACACTCTCCTCTCCAGAATCACGTGTGCACTTGGTGCTCGCTGGAACACCGGGGGATCTGCAAACTACCAACAGAGGGGAGAGTGGAGCCTTTAACAGCGAATCTGAATCAGATCAGAAATGTTTCTGGGCCGTCGTTCATTTTCAGACACACTAATCTCTGATCACCCGATTACACCCAAACAGTGTCTTTAACGAGTATTTTTATTATTAAAGAAAATATGTTGTGAGCTCCATGTTCATCAGATCAGGAATTGACAACCTATTTCTGTCCGTCCTAAGATGTTCGAAGGAAACACAAGGAGACTCTGCGGACACAAACTGAAAAACTGAGAGTGAACACGATCCTGATGAGTGAGAAGGTGAAGGTTTTCCAGCTGGTTGATCGATACGCTGAGCTCACGGTCATTTCTACTGTTCGAGATCGGACACTGGTGGAACATGAGCTGCTGGCAAGAGGCAGAGACCACGAGCAGTGGAGAGAAAAAGATCTCCGTGGTAAGCTGGAAAAAATCCGGACTGATCAGTTATTCAAGAAGAGCTTTGTTCAAAAATTGAAAAGATCTATCTTTAGAAACAAATCCGGGATGTCCGCAGCAGTGGCCGGAGTCCCAGGGATCGGGAAATCAACAATGGTACAAAAGATTGTTTATGACTGGGCCACGGGGAAAATATACCAAAAGTTCCAGTTTGTCTTCAGTTTCAAATTCCGGGATTTAAATGCCATTAACTGCAGAATAAACCTGAAAGAACTGATTCTGCATCAATATCCCTACTTTGGGAATATCCTGAGAGAGGTCTGGAAACACACAGAGGGACTGCTGTTCATATTTGACGGATTGGATGAATTCAAGGACAAAATCAACTTTGTTGATGGTCGGAGAGACACAGAATCACAGTACACAGATCCTGAATTCAAGTGCAACGTGTCTGACATTGTGTACAGTTTAATCCAGGGCAAGCTGCTCCCAGGGTGTTCAGTGCTGGTGACCACCCGTCCCACTGCGTTACATTTATTGGAAAAGGCAGACATCAGTATCTGGGCTGAAATCCTGGGATTTGTTGGCGTGGAACGGAAGGAATATTTCATCAGATATTTTGAAGATCAGACGGTGGCAGAAGCTGTTTTCAAACACGTGAAGGAGAACGAGATCCTGTACACCATGAGCTACAACCCATCCTACTGCTGGATCCTCGCTCTGGCACTGGGCCCCTTCTTCACACAAAGAGTCAGGGACCCGCAGCGAGTTCCCAAGACTATCTCCCAACTGTACTCCTACTATATTTACAACATCCTGAAAAACCACGGCCGTGAGATTGAGAACCCCCGTGATGTGTTACTCAGGGTTGGTCAGATGGCCTTCAAAGGAGTGTCCGAGAGGAAGATTGTGTTTACAGATGGAGATTTGATCAAGTACGATCTGCAGCCTTCCCAGTTCCTATCCGGGTTCCTGATGGAGCTTTTGGAGAGAGAGGATTCTGCCCGGTGCGTGGTGTACACATTCCCACACCTCACCATCCAAGAGTTTGTAGCTGCAGTCGCACAATTCCTGAATCCACATCCCGAGGATATCCTGAAATTCCTTACAGAAGTCCACAGCACGACAGATGGGCGATTTGAGGTATTTCTCCGTTTTGTTGCTGGTCTCTCCTCCCCAATGACAGTTCGGGGCCTGGAGGAGTTTCTGGGTCCATTTCCTCATCAAACAACCTGCCGGGTGATTGACTGGGTAAAGGAGGAGGTTAAACGCCAGAGTGGAAACACAGAGAGTGAAGCTGGTAAAAGGAGCCGCCTGAACACATTGCACTACGTTTTTGAGTCTCAGAATCGTGGGCTGGCTCAGGCCGCACTGGGATCTGTGGAAACACTTTCATTCCGTGGAATGACACTGACCCCGATTGACTGCGCGGTCCTGTCTCATGTCATCGGACTCTGTGATACAATAAAAATCCTCGACCTGGGGAACTGCCACATTCAGTGTGAAGGAATACAGCGGCTGGGACCCGGGCTGCACAAGTGCCAGGAGTTGAGGTAACGATTTATCTCTCTCTCTGAACTGTGAAACTGAGTTGTTTCAATGTAAAGGGATTTGGGTAAATTTGTAGTAAATCAGATTGTGAAGAATTGCGACAAGTGCCCACGGGGATCGGTCAATAATTCCCCGAGAATGGGAGGGTTCTGTGGTTGCTTGTGAAGGGATGTTGGAGACTTCTTCAGATCAGAGATCAACGGCCATTGGTTTAATGGTAGTAAATCACAGGAATGGCTGTGTATCTCTCTGCCTGCGACACGTCCATGGACAATGTTCCTTCTCACTGTTACTGACACCCAGACCGACACTGACTGCAGCAGGTGGGTCAGAGATTCACACCCCCTTCCCGGTGAGAGACAAGAGACCGTCAGCAGACTGCCCCAGTGAGAAGGAAAGAAATACCATTGTGAGATTGTCCTCCCACTGCCATTCCCCGTGTGTGACTTTGCTCACTTCCAGATACACAAAGAGCGAGGGCGCATCTCCTCTGGGTCTCTGTTCAGACCCAACGCACATGTACAAAAAAATTCTGCGTCCTCTCGTCTTGTAGGATTATCGTTTACCCTTGGAATCCTCCTGTGGGACCTCTCATCACAAACCCCCTTCCATTCTTTGGAATCTCGCCCCTATCCCCATTCCTCCTGTGGGTTCTCTATTACTCTTTCCTCATCCTCCTGTGGGACGTCTTTTCCACACAACCCCCCCCCCCCCCTTTCCTGTGAGATCTCTCTTTCCCATCCCCCTTCCTCCTGTGCGATTTCTCTTCCCATCCCCTTCCTCCTTTGGGATCCCTCTTCCCCATCCCCATCCCCCTTTTTCCTGTGGGAACTCTCCTGCCCATAGAATCATAAAATCATAGAACACCACAGCACAGAAAACAAGCCATTCGGTCCTTCTAGTCTGTACCAAAACCTTATTCCGCTAGTCCCATTGACCTGCACCTAGTCCATAACCCTCCAGTCCTCTCCCATCCATGTATCTATCCAATTTATTCTTAAAGCTTAACAGTGAGTCCATATTTTCCACATCAGATGGCAGCTCGTTCCACACTCTCACCACCCTCTGAGTGAAGAAGTTCCTCCTAATGCTCCCCCTAAACCTTTCCCCTTTCACGCTGAAGCCATGTCTTCTCATATTTATCTCTCCTAATCTATGTGGAAAGAGCCTATTCGCATTTACCCTGTCTGTACCCTCATAATATTGTAAACCTCTATCAAATCTCCCCTCATTCTTCTATGCTCCAAGGAATAAAGTCCTAACCTGTTCAATCCTTCCTTGTAACTCAACTCCTGAAGACCCAGCAACATCCTAGTAAACCTTCTCTGCACTTTTTCAAACCTACTGTTATCTTTCCTATAGTTCAGTGAGCAGAACTGCACACAATACTCCAAATTTGGCCTCACCAATGTCTTATAAAACATCACCATAATATTCCAACTCCTATATTCAGTACTTTGATTTAAGAATGCCAGGATGCCAAAAGCCTTCTTTACAACCCTGTCTACCTGTGACGCCACTTTCGGGGTATTATGCATCTGAACTCCCAGATCCCTTTGTTCCTCCCCACTCTTCAGTGCCCTACCCTTTATCGTGTACGTCGTACCTTGATTTGTCCTCCAAAATGGAACACCTCACACTTGTCTGCATTAAATTCCATCTGCCATTTTCTGGCCCATTCTTCCAGTTGGTCCAGATCCCTCTGCAAGCTTTGAAAGCCTTCCTCGCTGTCCACAACGCCTCTATCATAGTGTCATCCACAAACCTGCTGATCCAATTTATCACATTATCATCTAGATCATTGATATAGACAACAAACAAGAATGGTCCCAGCACGGATCCCGGAGACGCACCACTAGTCACAGGACTCCAGTCTGAGAAGCAATCATCCACTACCACTCTCTGTCTTCTCCCACACAGCCAATTCAAATCCAGTTTACAATCTCTCCATGTATACTAGTGTCTGGAAATTTAGAACTAACCTCTTATGTGGGACCTTGTCAACGGCCTTACAAAAGTCCTAGTAGACAACATCCACAACCTTTCCTTCATATGCATTCTTGGTAACCTCCTCGAAAACTACTACAGGATTCATTAAACACGATCTACCACATACAAAGCCATGCTGACTATCTCTAATCAGCCCTTGGCTGTCCAGATCCTTGTATATCCAAATCTCTCAGAACAACTTCTGATAATTTACCTACTACTGATGTCAGGCTCAATGGCCTGTAATTACCTGGTGTACATTTGGAGCCTTTTTCAAACAACGGAACAACATGAGCTACCCTCCAATCCTCCGGCACCGCACGCGTGGATGATGACATTTTAAATATTTCTGCCAGGGCCCCTGCAATTTCTACACTAGTCTCTCTCAAGATCGGAGAAAATATCATGTAAGGCTCGGAGATTTATCTACCTTTATTCGCTGTAAGGCAGCAAGCCGCTCCTCCTCTTTAATCTCTATATGTTCCATGTCACTACTGTGTGTTTGCCTTAATTCCATATCCGCTATGCCAGTTTCCTGAGTAAACACTGACGCAAAAAAACTGTTTAGGATCTTTCCCAGCTCGTGAGGCTCCACACACAGACGACCACTCTGATCTTCTAGGGGACCAATTTTGTCCTTTACTATCCTTTTACTCTCAATATACTTGTAGAAACCCTTCGGGTTTACCTTCACATTATCTGCCAAAGCAACCTCATGTCTTCTTTTTGCCTTCCTGATTTCCTTCCTTAGTATTTGCTTACATTTTCTATACTCTTCAAGTACCTCATTTGTTCCTTGTTTCCTATAGCTGCTAAACACCTACTTAAGCAGATCGCCAATATCCCTTGAAAACCAAGGTTCCCTCTGCCTGTTAACTTTGCCTTTAATCCTGGCAGGAACATGCAAACTCTGCACTCTCAAAATTTCACCCTTGAAGGCGTTCCACTTACTGAACACATCGTTGCCAGAAAACAACTTATCCCAATCTACTCTTCCCAGATCCTCTCTCATTTCCACAAAATTGGCCCTTCTCCAATTCAGAACCTTAACTGGTGGACCAATCCTATCCTTATCCATAATTATCTTGAAACTAATGACATTATGGTCACTGGACCCAAAGTGTTCACCTACACATACTTCTGTCACCTGACCTGTCTGGTTCCCTAACAGGAGATCAGGTACTGCACGCTCTCTCGTTGGTACCTCAATATATTGATTTAGAAAACATTCCTGAACACATTTGACAAACTCCACGCCTTCTAAACCTTTCTCAGAGTGGGATTCCCCGTCAATATGTGGAAAGTTAAAAACCACTACGATTACAACTTTCTGTTTCTTACATTGGTCTGCTACCTCTACAGATTTGCTCCTCCAATTCTCTCTGACTATTGGGCGGTCTATAATACAACCCTATTAGTGTGGTCACACCTTTCCCGTTCCTCAGCTCCACCCATATGGCCTCTTCTCGACGAACCCTCCGGGCTGTCCCGTCTACGCGCAGCTGTGATATTCTCCCTGACTGGTAATGCCACTCCTCCCCCTTTCATCCCTCCCCCTATCACGTCTGAAACAATGGAAACCCGGAACATGAAACTGCCAGTCCTGCACCTCCTGCAAACCAGGTCTTACTAATAGCAATAATATCAAAATCATCATGTGCCAATCCACGCCCTAAACTCATCTGCCTTACCGACAATACTCCTTGCATTGAAATAGATGCACCTGAGAACATTTCTATCACGTACAAAACTTTGATTTCTGTCTATACAAGCAGTCCTCGTATGACACTTATCATCCTCCAGCTCACTATCTGCTCTCACACTCTGGTTCCCCTCCCCAGGCAATCTAGTTTAAAACTCCCGGAGCAGAACTTGCTAACTTACTGGCAACGATATTAGTCCCCTCCAGTTCAGGTTCAAACTGTCCAATTCGAACGGGTCCCAGCTCCACTCGAAGAAAGCCCAATTGTCCAGAAACATGAACCCATCCCTCATGCACCATCCCCTCAGCCACGTATTTAGCTACATTATCTTCCTATTTCTAGCCTCACTAGCACGTGGCACAGGTAGCAATGCACCTGTGAGATCTCGCTTTCTCAACCCCCTTTCAAGCTCTGGGCTCTCTGTTCCCACTCCCCCTTCCTTCCAACTGTTGGATCTCTCCTCAGCAACCACCTTCCTCCTGTGGGATCTCTCATCCCCATCCCCCTTCCTTCTGTGGGATCTCCCTTCCCCATTCCTTCCTGCTGTGGGATCGTCCATCCTCATCCCACTTCCTGCCGTGGGATCTCTCTTCTCCATACCCCTTCCTCCTATGGGCTCCCTGTTCCCCATACACCTTCCTCCTGTGGGATCTCTCATCAGCAGCTCCTGATGAATCGCTCTTCCCCATCCCCATTCCTACAGTGGAATCGCTCTTCTCCAACCCCCATGCTCCTGTGGGATCTCTCTTCCTCATCCCCTTTCACCCTCTGGGGCCTCCGTTCCCATCCCACTTCAATCTGTTGGATCTCTCTTCCCCATCCCCCTTCCTCCTGTGGGATTTAAACTCCCCACCCCTTACTTCCTGTGGGATCTCTTTTTCCTATCCCATTTCCTACAGTGGGATCTCTCCTCCCCATCCCCCTTCTCCTGTGGGATCTCTCCTCCCCATCCCCCTTCCTCCTGGGGGATCTGTCTTCCCCATCCCCCTTCCTCCGGTGCGATCTCTCTCGTGCATCCCCCTTCCTCCTATGGGCTCTCTCTTCCCCGTCCCCCTTTCTCTTGTGGCATCTCTCTTCCCCATTCCCCTTCCTACTGTGGGATCTCTCTTCACCATCTCCCTTCCTCCTGTGGGAACTCTTCCCCATCCCCCTTCCTCCTATGGGATCTCTCTTCCCCATCCCTTTAGCTGGAGTGGGTCTATTTCAAAATTTCCCATTGACATTTCTGCTTTTCGAACATTTTTCTCTCCATCGGGGAATGGGACAGAATATGTGGAGTTCACAGGGTCATACCGACAGACGATATTACTGACATTCGGCGAATACCCTGGAGCTGGGCAGTGAGGGACATTGACTGTGATGTGAACTCCGATCGGTGATTTACTGAAGATTTTAATGTTTCCTGAAATATCCGAGTGAGAGAAATCCCCTCAGACCCACGGTTTGAATCACTTTGTTCATCAATCTGTCTGTTTGCGTTTAGACTTGGGCGGAATGAACTGGGAGATTCAGGAGTGAAAATGGTGTCTGCAGCTCTGAGGAACCCGGAGTGTAAAATACAGAAACTGGGGTAAGTACCAGACTGTGGGAGATTGTGTTTACAGTCACTGGATGTCTGACACTGAATATTAACGTGATCAGTAGAAACAAAGAAAACATAGAAAACATACAGCACAATGCAGGCCCTTCAGTCCACAAAGCTGTGCTGAACATGTTTCTATCTTGGAATTTCCCATAGCCGTCCATACTTCTAAGCTCCATGTAGCCATCCTGGAGTTAAAAGATCCTATCGTTTCAGCCTCCACCACCGCCGCCATCAGCCCATTCCACGCACTCACCACTCTCTGTGTAAAAAAACTTACCCCTGACATCTCCTCTGTACCTACTTCCAAGCACCTTAAAACTATGCCCTCTCGTGCTAGCCATTTCATCCCTGGGGAAAAGCCTCTGACTATCCACATGATCAATGCCTCTCATTATCTTGTACACCTCTATCAAATCACCTCTCATCGTCTGTCACGCCAAGAGAAAAGGCCGAGTTCACTCAACCTGTTCTCATAAGGCATGCTCCCCAATCCAGGCAAAATCCTTGTAAAACTCTTCTGCAAACTTTCTATCGCTTCCATGTCCTTCCTATAGTGAGTTGATCAGAACTGAGCACAGTACTCCAAGTGGGGTCTGACCAGGATCCTATATAGTTGCAACATATAACTATATAACCATAACAGCAAGGAAACAGGCCATGTTGGCCCTTGTCGTCCATGCCGAACACTTACGCTCACCTAGTCCCACCGACCTGCACTCAGCCTATAACCCTCCATTCCTTTCCTGTCTATATATCTATGCAAATTTACTTTATATGACAATACCGAACCTGCCTCTACCACTTCTACTGGAAGCTCATTCCATACAGCTCCCACTCTCTGAGTAAAGAAATTCCCCCTCGTGTTACCCTTAAATTTTTGCCTCCTAACTCTCAAATCATGTCCTCTTATTTGAATCTCCCCTATTCTCAATGGAAAAAGCCTATCCACGTCAACTCGATCTATCCCCCTCATAACCTCTCAACTCTTAAACATTACCTCTCGACTCTTAAACTCAATCCCACGACTGATGAAGGCCAATGCACCGTACGCCCTCTTAACTATAGAGTCAACCTGCATAGCAGCTTTGAGTGTCCTACGTACTCGGACCCCAAGATCCCTCTGATCCTCCACACTGCCAAGACTTACCATTAATACTATATTCTGCCATCATATTTGACCTACCAAAGTGAACCACTTCACACTTATTTGGGTTGAACTCCATCTGCCACTTCGCAGACCAGTTTTGCATCCTATCAAAGTCCCATTGTATCCTCTGACAGCCCTCTACACCCCCAACCTTTGTGTCATCATCAAATTTACTAACCCATCCCTCCACTTCCTCATCCAGGTCATTTATAAAAATCACAAAGACTTGGGGTCCCAGAACAGATCCCTGAGGCTCTCCACTGGTCACCGGCCTCCATGCAGTATATGACCTGTTTACAACCGCTCTTTGTCTTCTGTGGGAAAGCCAGTTCAGGATCCACAAAGCAATGTCCCCTTGGATCCCATGCCTCCTTAGTTTCTGAATAAGTCTTGTATGTACCTTATCAAATGCCTTGCTGAAATCAATACACACTGCATCTTCTTCCTTCCTTCATCAATGTGTTTAGTCAAATCCTCAACAAAATCATTCAGACTCGCAAGGCACAACCTGCCTTTGACAAAGCCATGCTGACTATTCCTATTCATATTTTACCTCTCCAGATGTTCATAAATCCTACCTCTCAGGATCTTCTCCATTAACTTACCAACCACTGAAGTAAAACTCACTGGCCTATAATTTCCTGGGCTATCCCTACCCCCTTTCTTGAATAAGTGAACAAAATTCGCAACCCTCCAACCCTTCGGAACCTCTCATGCCCTCATTGATGATGCAAAGATCATCGCCAGAGGCTCAGCTTTCAACAGTAGCCTGGTGTACACCTCCAAGTCGGGGTGACTTATCCTACTTGATGCTTTGCAAAAGCTCCACGACATATTTCTTATTGTCTACATTCTCAAGCTTTTCAGTCCACTGCAATTCATCCCTACAATCGCCAAGATCCTTTTCCGTCATGAATACTGAAGCAAATGGTTCATTAAATACCTCTGCTATTTCCTCCGGTTCAATATGCTCTTTTCCATTGTCACACTTGATTCGTCCTATCCTCTCACATCTTATCCTTTTGCTCTTCACGTACTTGCAGAATGCTTTGGGGTTTTCCTTAATCCTGTCCGCCAAGGCCTTCTCATGGCCCCTTCTGGCTCTCCTGATTTCATTCTTAAGCTCCTTCCTGCTCGCCTTATAATCTTCCAGATTCATATCTTTACCTAGTTTTTTGAACCTTTAGTAAGCTCTTCTTTTCTTCTTGACAGATTTACAACAACCTTTGTGCACCACGGATCTTGTCCCCTACCGTCCTTTCCATGTCTCATTGGAGTGTACCTTCTCAGAACCCCATGCAAATATCCCTTGGACATTTTCTACATTTCTTCGGTACATTTCCCTGACAACATTTTTTTCCAATTTATGCTTACAAGTTCCAACCTGATAGCCCCATAGTTCCCCTTACTCCAATTAAAGGTTTCCCTAACTTACCTGATCCTATCCCTCTCTAATGCAATGGTAAAAGAGACAGAATTGTGATCACTATCTCCAAAATGCTCTCCCACTGAGAGACCTGACACCTGACCAGGTTCATTTCCCAATACCAGATCAAGTACAGCCTCCCCTCCTGTAGGTTTATCTACATATTGCGTCAATAAACCTTCCTGAACAGACCAAATAAACTCCACCCCATCGAAACCCTTCACTCTAGGGAGATGCCAATCAATATTTGGGAAATTAAAATCTCACACCTCAACAACCCTGTTATTAAAATTCCTTTCCAGAATCTGTCTCCCTATCTGCTCCTCGATGTCCCTGTTACTGTTGGGTGGTCCATACAAAACACCCAGTAGAGTTATTGACCCCTTCCTGTACCTAACTTCCACCCACAGGGATGTAGTAGACAAACCTTCCATAACTTCATCCTTTTCTGCAGCCATGACACTATCTCTGATCAACAGTGCCACGCCCCCACCTCTTTAGCCTCCCTCCCTGTCCTTTCTGAAACAATTAAAGCCTGGCACTTGAAGTAACCATTCCTGCCCCTGCACCATCCAAGACTCTGTAATGACCACAACATCATAGCTCCGAGAGCTGATCCACGCTCTAAGCTCATCCGTTTTATTCATCATACTCCTTGCATTAAAATAGACACATCTCAAACCATCGGACTGAGTGCCTCCCTACTCTATCACCTGCGTATCCTCCCTTTCACACTGTCTCCAAATTCTCTCTATTTGTGAGCCAACCTCCCTCTCCTCCGTCACGTCAATTTGGTTCCCTCCCCCCAGCAATTCTAGTTTAAACTCTCCCCATTAGCCTTAGCAAACCTTGCTGTCAGGATATTGGTCCCCCTGGGATTCAAGTGCAATCCGTCATTTTTGTACAGGTCACCCCTGCTCCAAAAGAGGTCCCAATGATCCAGAAATCTGAATCCCTGCCTCCTGCTCCAATCCCACAGTCACGCGTTTATCCTCCACCTCATCCTAATCTTATTCTCACTGTCACGTGGGACAAACAGTAATCCCGAGATTACTACCTTTCAGGTCCCGCTACTCAACTTCCTTCCGAACTCCCTGTCGTCTACTTTCAGGACATCTTCCTTTTTCCTACCTATGTCATTGTTACCAATATGTACCATGACCTCTGGCTGTTCTCCCTCCCACTGCATTATATCTTGGACGTGATCAGGAAATCCTGGACCCTGGCACCTGGGAGGCAAACTATCATCCGTCTCTTTCCTGCGTCCACAGAATCACCTTCCTGACCCCCTGGCTATAGTCCCCCACCACGACTGTCTTCCTCTTCCTTTCCCTGCCCTTCGGAATCACAGGGACAGACCCTGTGCCAGAGGCACTGACACTGATGCTCCCCAACCCCGTAGGCCAGCCCTCTCCGGCAGTATTCGAACAGGATTACTTATTGTCAAGGGGTACAGCCACAGGAAACTAGTACCTGTTTCTTGCCCTTCCCTCTCCTGACTGTGACCCACTTCTTCAGTCTTCCGTTGCCCCGGTGTGCCCACCTGCCTGTAACTCCTCTCTATCACCTCCTCACTCTCCCTGACCAGACGAAGGTCATCGAGCTGCACCTCCAGTTCCCTAACTCGGTCCCTAAGAAGCTGCAGCTCGACTCACCGGGCGCAGATGTTGCCGTCCAGGAGGCTGGGAGTCTCCAGGATCTCCCACATCTGACAGCGAGCACAGTAAACCAGCCTCACACACATACTCTCTGTCTGTATTGTAAACAGATAACCTACCTCGCCTCGACCCTTTATCGCCGAAGCCCCGTTGAGCCAAAGCCTTCCTACTCTGTCTCCCGCTCCTCTGACGCTCGCTCTGTAAATCTGTCTTCTTTTTAAACTCTTCTCGCTGTTCTCACTGGCCGACTTGCGCAGTCGTGCTGAAGAAAAAAAATCAGTAAATTGTGTTACTGATAAACACTGGTGATTTGTCCCGTCCCCTGCCGCTCTGTGTCCTTCACCCTCTCTCTCTCTCATCCCCAGGCTGAACAATGTCCGTCTCACAGATTCTGGTGCCGAGGATCTCGCCTCCGCTCTCAGTGCAAACCCATCACTGACGGAGCTGAACCTGAACAATAACAATCTGGGAGATTCAGGAGTGAATCTGGTGTCTGCGGCTCTGAGGAAGTCAGAGTGTCAGATACAGAAACTGGAGTAAGTACCAGACTGTGGGAGATTGTGTTTACAGTCACTGGGTGTCTGACACTGAACATTAATGTGACCAGTAATTGTGTTACTGATAAACATTGGGGATTTGTACCGTTTCCTGTCTCTCTGTGTCCTTCACCCTCACTCTCTCACATCTCCAGGCTGAGGAATGTCGGTCTCACAGATTCTGGTGCCGAGGATCTCGTCTACGCTCTCTGTACTATCCCATCACTGACGGAGTTGGACCTGAGTGAAAATAAACTGGGGGATTCAGGAGTGAAAATGGTGTCTGCGGCTCTGAGGAACACGGAGTATAAAATACAGAAACTGGGGTAAGTACCAGACTGTGGGAGATTGTGTTTCCAGTCACTGGGTGTCTGACACTGAACATTAATGTGATCAGTAATTGTGTTACTGTTAAACACTGGGGATTTGTACCGTCTCCTGTCTCTCTGTGTCCTTCACCCTCACTCTCTCTCATCTCCAGGCTGAACCAGGTCGGTCTCACAGATTCTGGTGCCGAGGATCTCGTCTCCGCTCTCAGTACAAACCCATCACTGACGGGGCTGAACCTGGAATCAAACTCTCTGACAGACCGATCTGCACGCGCTCTCCGCCACCTCATACTGACCCTCCCGAATCTGGAGCGGATCCGGTGAGTGTTTGTGTTAATGTTCAATGTGATAAAATATCAGCGGATCCGCGGGTTTTCTGGTGATATTTGTCTGTGAGTGTTGTTGAAACATTAACCCCGGACCCCTGTTTCTGACACTGTTGTGTAATCTGTTTATTTCATCATTATTCTCCCATCTGTTTCAGTCTGTTCTGGAATCCGTTCAGTGAGACCGGGGAGGAGGAACTGAAACCTCTGCAGGGAGTCAGACCCGGACTGACAGTGGATCTGTGAACATCTGAATGTGGGGAATCGGTTCAGTGCGACCGGGATGGAGGAACTGAGATCTCTGCAGGAACCCAGACCCGGACTGACAGTGTGGACCGTGTGAACATCTGAATGTGGGGAATCCGTTCAGTGAGACCGGAGAGAAGGAACTGGGATCTCTGCGGGAAGTCAGACCCGGACTGACAGTGATCCTGTGAACATCTGAATGTGTGAACATCCCCGCCCGCGGGATGAGGACATTTTGGCCGATTCCCCGCCCTCCCCGTTATCTCCCACCCTTACCTTTAATGGCCGCGCGCCTGGTTCAACTCCCAACGTCTTTAACAGAACCGGCTCAGGCCTCGCGCTGTGTGTCGCTCAGAACGGTCCCGCCGTGACGTATTTCTGCCTGTTGTCCGACGGGGCAGCTTCCGCCGGATGTGCGTGTTCGAGACTCCCGCGTGAGACCCCGGAAAATTACCCAGACAGGAAGAGCCCGGGTTCCAGGGCTCAGTCTGGGACACAGCTGTCCCGGGGTGGGATTATCCCGGGAGAGAATCATTTTGCTCCCTTTGCTGAGGACGGTGCATTCGGCTGTCTGGCCGATATAATGATGTTAAATGGACAAATCCCTCGGCAGTGACCCTGGATCTGCAGCGATCCCGGACACGGCCCTGAAGTGTGATTTTATAATCATTGCTTCCCCAATGCAGAGTGACGGTGAGAAACGGGACTGATTATTCAACCAGTCACCCGTTGTCGCCGGTCAGTTAATTGTGTGTGACTGTGAGTGAGCAGGAAGTAGCTTATTTATTCACACACGTCAGCAGCTCACACATTGTTTAATTTACATTTGTCATGATGAAATCAATAAACCGCTGTAACTTCCTGTCCTGGTGCCGGACTCGAGTTTTATTTGAGGTTTCTGTTGCCCCCCGCACCCTGTGCACTGCAACAGTGGGTCGGAGCTCCTCACACTGACACAGTAGCGTCTCAGCTCCAGGCTGAGGGAGGTCGGACTGGCAGAGTCTGGGCGCCCAGGATCTCACCTCCAACAAAGCCCCTTCCTGGCTAACTGATCCCCGCAGACAGATAAAATTGATGATAATATCACACGTGAGACCACTGAGGTCCCGAGTACGAAACTGATCGGACGTGGAATACCGGCTTTACACACGGAGTGAAGCTCCCTCCACACCATTCCATCACACACACCCGGGTTCAGACACAGAGTGAATCTCCCTCCACATCGTTCCATCACACACACCCGGGTTCAGACAGAGTGAATCTCCCTCCACACCGTTCCATCACACACACCCGGGTTCAGACACAGAGTGAATCTCCCTCCACATTCTCCCTTCTCACATTCCCAGGGTCAGACACAGAGTGAATCTCCCTCCACACCGTTCCATCACACACACCCGGGTTCAGACACAGAGTGAATCTCCCTCCACACCGTTCCATCACACACACCCGCGTTCAGACACAGAGTGAATTTCCCTCCTCACCGTCCCATCACACAATCCCTGGGTCAGACACAGAGTGAATCTCCCTCCGCACCGTCCCATCACACACTCCCGGGGTCAGACACAGAGTGAATCTCCCTCCACACCGTCCCAGCACACGCTTGCAATGCCAAACGCACCTTTAACAATACCTTTAACGGCCGCGCGCCGGGGCAGATTCCCAACGGTTTTAACGGAACCGGCTCGGGCCTCACGCTGTGTGCGTCGCTCGGAGCGGTCCCGCAGTGACGTGTTTCCGCCTGCTGTCCGGCGGGTCAACTTCCGCCGGAAGTGCATGATCGAGACTCCCCCACGTGGCGCCCCGGAGAATGACCCGTCTGCACCATTCCATCACTCAATTAATCCCACCCTGCAAAATCTCATTTCAGGGAAGCAGGCACGATCAATTTGCGGGAGACTCCCGGAACTCCCGGGCGGGGTGGGATGTCTGCAGTAGAGTAGCTCCTTAGCGGCCAGCCAGCTAGTTTAAATAGCGTTAGCTGTGCTAATGAACGAATGACACCCGTTAAACTCACCTCAACAGTGATTTAATCTCCCACGGGCAATAGAAAAGTCACTGTTGTAGACAGTGCAGCGAGCAACACTGTCATTATTCCTGACCCCTATTAGGCAGAGGAACACTTCAGTGTAGTCTGGGGTGAAGTACGTTTGAAGTACACTCTGCCTTGGCGCGCGCGCGCCCTCGCTCTCTCTCTCTCTCTCTCTCTCTCTCTCTCTCTCTCTCTCCCTCTCTCTCCCTCTCTCTCTCTCTCTCTCTCTCTCTCTCTCTCTCTCTCTCTCTCTCTCTCTCTCTCTTTCTGTCTCTCCCTCTCTCTCCCCCTCTCTCTCTCTCTCTCTCTCTTTCTGTCTCTCTCTCTCTCTCTCTCTCTCTCTCTCTCTCTCTCTCTCTCTCTCTCCCTCCCTCTCTCTCCCTCCCGCTCTCTCTGTGTTTCTCAGTTTCTCTCTCTCGCCTCTTTCTCGCTGTCTCTCTCCTTCTCCCTCTCTCTCTCACTCGCTCTCTCTCTCCCTCGCTCTCTCTCTCTTTCTCTCGCTGTCTCTCGCCTTCTCTCTCCCTCTCGCTGTCGCTCTCTCTCTCTCGCTCGCTCGCTCTTTCTCTCTCTCCCGCTCGTTCTCAAAAAAAAAATCGGTTTCCGGGATATTGTATACAATTTGCTGGCGTCAGTGATCCGCTGTCAATATGCGGGAGACTCCGGGAACTTCCGGGAGAGGTGGGATGTCCGACGCTTCACTTGAAATGGCCGCTGGGGAGGGAGTGACGGCTTTGGTAGAAGTGAGCACAAGAGAGGGAGGGACGCGCTGATTTAAAATGGGCGAATCCTTGGTTAATGTGGCCGCCGGGGATGGAGTGAGACATTGACTTACAATGGCCACTGTCAAACACAGAATCTATGGCGAAGGAACATGCGGTGCCCATGGATACAATCCCGGGATCGAGTGTGTTATTGATTGTAATAACCGTATTTTAATTTGTGTTTTATATAGTCCTGGGCATTGTGTATATGTTTAATTCTAATAATGTTGTTATTGAATAAACTAAAGTATATATCTCAGATATTCACACATACATATATACATGTGTATTTTGGGGAGGAGGATGAGGGGTTTGGGAGGAAGAGGAGTGACGGGACGAGGAGTGGACTGATGAGACAGTGAGTGTGGCGAAGTCACTGACTCAATAGGGGAGGGAAAGAGGAGGGACGAAAGTTCCTGTCACAAACTGGCCGCCGACATGGAGAAGATAAGGATGGGGTGTGGTGGAGTGAAACGACAGGAAAGGAATGGGAGTGCTGGGACGGGGAGGGAGGGGAGTGATGGGACTGGAGGGAGGGAAAGTGATGGGGCGTATAGGGAGGGGAAGTAGTGGGATGGGAAGGGAGAGGATGTAACGGGACGGGAGGGAGTGGTCTGAGTGGCCAGGGTGGGGAGGAACAAGATGGGCTGAGTAGGGGAGTGACTAACTGGGTAGCAGAGAGAGAAAGAGGGCGATGAGAAGAGGCGAAGATTGGCATCGCAAAATGGCAGCCAACCAGCATAAGATAAAGAACATCGAGGTGGTGGGGATAGGAGAGCGAGGGGAGTTTGCGAGTGATGGGATGGGAAGGAGGGTGAGAAGATGGTGAGTGTGAGGGAGTGGGAAGGAGGGTCTGACACTGTCACAAAATGGTTGTCGGCAGAAGGTTAAATGGAGAGTTAGGAGAGCGAGGAGGGAGGGAAAGGAGAGGACGGTTGAGGAGTTGAGATTGAATGAACAGGGAGGGAAGTGAGTGGAAGTTGAGGAAAAGGGTGTGCCCGTTTCTATGATGCTGGGAGAGGGGATGTCAATGGGAGCCATCACAAAATGGCCGCCAGCAAGGGTGAGATGGGCCACGATAGAGCAAAGGGACAGGGAGAGGAGTGTTTCAGGAGTGACGGGATGGGGAGGGTGGGAGAGGGCGACTCGAAACAAGGCTGCTGGAACTGGGGGGTTCCCAATGGGAGGAATGTGACTAGCACCGTTACCCTCCTCCCCCCTCCGTCTCCAAAATCCCACCTTGATTTTTCTTTCGGGCCGAGCCTCAGGTCGCTCGGCCAGAATCCTTCAGACTGTCCCGTGGAGTAGGGGGACGTGTCGTCACTGGGGCCAGTCAAAGGCAGGAGTAGGCGCCGGCTTGCCGGAGGGAGCGGGAGTGATGGGACGGGCAGGGAGCGGAAGTAATGGGATGGGAGTGGAGAGGATGTAATAGGACGGGAGGGACTGGGGAGGAACAGGGAGGGGAGTGTGAGCGAGTGACTTTTTCAATAGTGGATGATGAATGGGTGGTGACATTTCCTTCGCAAATAAGATGAGCTTCAACAAAGGGGGTCGTGTTCGGGGGAAAGGGGAGGAGGGTCGAGACGCGGTCAGGGCTGAAGGGACGGAGAGTTGAGTGTCTTAATGGAGGGAGAGGGGAACAACACTCAACGACGGAGGGAAGGGATTGCTTGTGGGAGCGTAATTTCCCATCAGAAAATGTTCACCACCCAGGATGTGGTGGATGGCGGGACAAAGGGCAAGGGGTCAGAGAGGGGAGGGTGTCAGGAGTGACGGGGAGAGTAGAGGAGTGACTGACTGGGTAACAGAGAAAGAAAGAGGGCGATGAGGAGAGGCGAAGATTAGCATCACAAAATGGCAGCCAAACAGCATACGATGCAGAGCATCGAGGTGGTGGGGGGAGGAGAGCGAGGGGATGGAGGGTGGGGCTTGCGAGTGATGGGATGGGATGGAGTGTGACAAGATGGTGAGTGTGCGGGAGTGACACCGTGGTGGGGGAAGTAGGATGGTCTCACACTGTCACAAAATGGCTGTCGGCAGTTTAAATGGAGAGCTGGGAGAGCGGGCACCAAGGGGAAGGAGAGGAGGGGTGAAGAGTTGAGATTGAATAAACAGGGAGGGAAGTGAGTGGAACTTGAGGAAAAGGGTGTGCCCCATTCTGTGATGCGGTGAGAGCGTTTGGCAATGGTAACCATCACAACATGTCCGCCATCCAGGGTGAGATAGGCCATGATAGAGGGGAAAGCGAGGGTGCAGAGCGCGGAGTGTTTCAGGAGTGACGGGAGCCGAGGATGGGAGACGGTTACTCGTAACAGGGGAGCTGGAACTAGGGGCTTCCCACGGGGAGGAATGTGACTAGCACCGTTACCAATCTAAAATTCCGCCTTGATTTTTCTTTCGGGCCGAGCCTCAGGTCGCTCGGCCCAAATCCTTCAGGCTGTCCCGTGGGGTAGGAGGACGGGTCGTCACTGGGGCCCGTCAAATGCAGTAGTGGGCGCCGGGTTGCCGGAGAAGATGGAGGCGTGTCTGGCGGTGCGGGCTGGTTGGCGTGGATCACCACCACTTTCTGCAGGGTTGGGGAGAGGGAGTGGTCAGATTGAGAAGGGGAGGGGAAGCAAAAGGTGACAAGATGATTCCACACTCTCAGCCTCTCTCTCCCTCAGTCACATCTCTCCCTCTGTGTCCCCTCTCCTCTCTCCATCTCTTCCCCCACCCCTCTCTCCCCAACTGTTTTTTTTTATTTTTCTGCTCCATCTCTCTGAGCTGTCTGGTCCATGAGCAATAACAGGAACGATTCTCTAATCCCCTATAAAGTATGAAATTATAAGTATTATCTTGGATAAATACTCTCGTGGAAAATATAGTTTGAACAATCGTTGTCAGACGAAAAATACAGATGTTGGCAATAAATTATTCCTTTTTTGGGTAGTAGGCAATCACATGTGTGGTACTGCACAGAATGGAACCCGTCTATCACGATATAGACTGTATCGGTCATGTCGATTAAGTCGTGACCGGGCGTGTATTTTCTCTGTCGTTCCCGGCAGAAGAATTATGAGGGCGGATTTCATTTTTACTGGCGTTCCTGGCGATGTGGGGAATTATGAGAACAGAATACATAAATATACTTTCTGGCATTCCAGGCGATGTAAAATTGGGCGATGTGGAGGATTATGAGGATGCCGGGATGATCCAGTGGCATTTAGTGAATCTCGATGTGTGCGAATATTCATGGTAATTAAATAAATAACGTGGATAAAAGTAATGTATCAGGAAAATTAAAAGCGAAGTGCTACCAAAATAGCGATTTGCAAAACATATAGGAAACTTCTCGTGTCCCAATTCTCAGGTCGCCTGGAACACTGTTCACTGTTCACGTGTAAGCAGGGCAACCAGTCAGATTCAGAGATGGTCAGTTGATATTTTCAGTAAGTAACTTCTATCCCTCTGTCAGAGTCATGTTTTCCTACTCCAGCTTCGTCTCGACATTATGAGACAAAAATTGTTCTTTCGCGTGCAGCCTGTGCTCCTTGCTTAAGCAATACCCACTCGCAATAGAGGAATGTTCACCATCTTGGCCTCTGACGTGGCTGTACTGTGACGGGGATTGAATCACGTGGACTGGACGCTCCGTCACGAAGCTGCTTCTTTCAAACTATGACCTATGCATTCATTCACACTGATCAAGAAGAATGATTTGCAAATGTTGCAGATAATCTCCATCTGAATTTACATGGTCGGCACAACATTGTGGGCCGAAGGGCCTGTAATGCGCTGATTTCTATGATTCTATGATTTGATAGTTTGGGCGCTGGGAATATGTATCCTGTATTGTGCAGTCGAGGCCGAGGAGGCAAAATATCAGAAGAATGAATACACTGTTCACGACGGATATCAGATGAAATTCTTTAACGCTCGTGATTGGTGAATCATTGGAACCCAACAGCAGTGAATCTGAGATTAACCGTAACTCAACCTTACGCTTGATGGATAGTGGAGGACGATTATGTTGGTGTATTGTGAATCATATATTTTAAGTCATTCCGTTCTCTTTCTACAGTGAATTTAGTGGCGATTGTCATCCTGTCCCGGGGAAAGTGCGGCCTCTCCTTCTTCACCACGTGGTACCTGGTGGCCATGGCAGCGGCGGATCTACTGGTCATTATCACTGAGGTCGTTTTGTATCAACTCAATTATCGTTATTTTCCCGTTTGTTTCCTGAAAGTCACCTCTGTGTGCACTGTTCTCCGTGTCCTGTCCCGCATTGCCGTGAACTGTTCCGTCTAATTCACCGTCACTTTCACCTTCGATCGGTTTGTTGGCATTTGCTGTCAGAAACTGAAAACAAAGTATTGCACGGGGAGAACGGCGGCCGTGGTTCTAGCGCCATCTAGCGTTCCGTTCTGTCTGAAAAACGGCCCACTCTGCTTCACTTACAGAGAGATCATTTATTCCATGGAGCATGTGGAGATCTTCCAACAACCAGGCATTCATTCATTCTTTCTTTCTTTCTTTCTTTCTTTCTTTCTCTTTCTTTCTTTCTTTCTTTCTTTCTTTCTTTCTTTCTTTCTTTCTTTCTTTCTTTCTTTCTTTCTTTCTTCCTTTCTTTCTTTCTTTCTTTCTTTCTTTCTTTCTTTCTTTCTTTCTTTCTTTCTTTCTTTCTTTCTTTCTTTCTCTTTCTTTCTTTCTTTCTTTCTTTCTTTCTTTCTCTTTCTTTCTTTCTTTCTTTCTTTCTTTCTTTCTTTCTTTTTTCTATAGGGCAGTTAGGGGGGAGGTGTTAAGGGGAGGGGGTAAGGGTGATATACATTGTTTTTTCATACTTTGTAATCATTTAAAAATGCAATAAAAAAGTTTATAAAAAAAAAACAAACAAAAAAAAAAAACAATGTACCATGGTTCTGTTAACCGAAGCCAAGTTACTTCACTGAACCGGCGTGGGTGGCGTATGACTGGTTTGAGATCGTTTTGACTCCGTTTCTCCCATTCGGCCTAATTCTGCTGCTCAACGCTCTGACAGTCAGGCACATTTTAGTGGCCAGTCGGGTCCGTAGGGGGCTGAGGGGTCAGAGCAAGGGGGGAAACAGCAGTGACCCGGAGATGGGGAGCAGGCAGAGGGTCTGTGGTTTTGCTCTTCACCCTCTCCTGCAGCTTCATCCTCCTGTGACTGACGAATGTTGCAGAATTTATCAACCATCACATCACCGGGATAGGAACACAGGGGAATGACTCGGAAATTATTTCCGCCTATGCCGGATATTTGCTGAGGAATTTCAGCTGCTGCACGAGCACATTCATTTACGCCGCCACTCAGTCTAGATTCCGAGAGCAGGTGCAAAGCGCGGTGAAATATCGGTTATTTTCAGTACTCCGGTTCATTAACAGAGCGAACCCCTAACGAAGCACAAACCTGCTCACAGTCAGCCCCGCTGTTCCCGACTTCTACCCTCTCTTCCCTAAGGTGACGTAGCTGGCTGAATATCGACGGACCGTATAGCTACGGTGTCCATACAGTCAGCGTTGTCACTCTCCATCGATCGCACGTCTGGGAACGTGACGCTGTATATCCATCTCCCATCGGTGACGGGATTCTCATTCCGCAGGTCAATGTTTCGGGTGTGTGACATCATCCTGCAATCTCCGGGAATAGTGATGCTCCCCCAACACTGCCCTTTGTCCTCTCAGTCACAATGGGTAGGATCCACTTTCTCCTCAGTCCCCAGATATAGTGACTCTGCGTCCACAATTGAAACAATAGAATCAGAATCACAATCGGGTTTATTATCACCAGCATGTGACGTGAAATTTGTTCACGTAGCAACAGCAGTTCAATGCAATATATAATCTAGCAGAGAGAAAAATATAATAATACATGAAAAAACATAGTAAATAAATAAGTATATCAATTCCGGATAGAATAAGTTTTTTTAAGTGTGCAAAAGCAGAAATACTGTATATTAAAAAAGCGAGGTGTTGTCCAAAACTTCACTGTCCATTTAGGAATCGGATGGCAGAGGGGAGAAGCTGTTGCTGAATCGCTGAGTGTGTGGCTTCAGGCTTCTGTTTCTCCTGCCTGATGGTAACAGTGAGAATGGGCCATCCCCTGGTTGCTGGAGGTTGCTGCCTTCTGAGACGCTGTTCCCTAATGATGTCCAAGATACTTTGTAGGCTCGTGCCCAAGATGGAGCTGACGAGCTTTACAACCTACCGCAGCTTCTTATGGTCCTATGCAGTCGCTCCTCGGTACCAGACAGTGATACAGCCTGCCATAATGCTCACCACTGTACCAGAAAAGAAGATTTAGAGTGTATTTGTTGACATGACAAATCTCTTCAAACTCCTGATAGATTATACTATCAAGCAGGGTTACAAAGCCTCGGTCATTGACCGTGTGGTGCTGAACCTCCATTCATTGTTCCCGGTGGTAGTGAAGCCTCCGCCATTGATCCGTGTGGTGTTAAACCTCCATTCATTGTTCCCGGTGGTAGTGAAGCCTCAGCCATTGATCCGTGTGGTGTTGAACCTCCATTCATTGTTCCCGGTGGTAGTGAAGCCTCAGTCATTGACCCGTGTGGTGTTAAACCTCCATTCATTGTTCCCGGTGGTAGTGAAGCCTCAGCCATTGACCCGTGGGGTGTTGAACCTCTATCCAATGTTCCTTGTTTGAGTGACCCGCAATGCATTGACCTCGCCGGGCTGACCATCCGTCCAATTGCTCTCCATCACTAATCCCGGTGGGTGACCAGCCATCTATTGTTCCCGTTGGAAGTTCCCCCTCCATCCATTTTCCCGGTGGACTGACCCTCCTTACACATTTCCCGGTAGATTTGACCCTCATTCATTTGTTCCCGGTGGAGGTTCATCTTCGTCCATTTTATCTGATACCAACTTACAATGTCTGTTGCCATGGATACGACGCTCGCAGTGTCGGCCGTCGCTAACACTGACCCTTCCCTGCTGTTCGACTCGCTGTTCCTTTCGTGCCACGGATTCGTGCATGGTTAAGCAGAATATTTACAGGCCTGAGCAATGACACTTTAAACAAAAAGTACTATTGTCCAAAGACATTATTTTTCTCTCTCTCATAGGAAATCTCTCTCATTGCTGGTCCCACTGTCCTGTTTGGTCCGTGCCGGCTCCCGTCCGCATTGTGCGCAGGCTCTCCTGCCTGAACTGTTTTCTTTCACATCCACGGATTGTTACCACATAGATGTGGGCATTTCCCCCACAGGCTTTCTGCCCGCCCCCCTTGCTCTATCCCATCTTTCTCATTGTCCGACCAATAACCCGTTCCCCTGCGTGTGGTCACTAAGTCGCACAGACTGACGGGAAATATAAAGGAATAAATGGCTGGGAATGATGACGTGGAGTGGTCCGGCATTCGCTTGTTTAGCTGGATTCGGTTTTCCACCAACACGAAGATTCAAGGGGGAGTCTGAAGAGACGGAGGATGCGTTGTGCTCGTCATTTGGACAAACTGGAGTTCAGGGGTAGGGTACCTGTACGCGGGAGGGTGTCCGCTTGATCTGCCGAGTGAGGGGAAGACTAAAGGGAAATCATGTTCAGACTTCAAAGTTCAGAATCACTTCCCCATCAGAGTACATGTATATCACTGTAATATGAGTCTCCGGTTCATTATCTTCCGGCCTCTCACAGTAGATACAAAGAATTATAATAGAATCAATAAGAAATGACAGAACTACACACACAGACGAATAAACAGCCGAAGAGTCAAAGAATGGGAACGGCATCCGGAGGCAGACTTCGGACGGTGAGTCTCTCAGCCGCATCGACTCTGAGGACAGGTGAGGAGCCGGGGCTCGGTTTCCAGCTCTGCAGTGAGGTCCGGGTTTAGGGGCACAGGGTCCGGGGAGAAGATACCCACTGAGTTAAATCCAGCCCGTCACCCCTCCACCTCCCCTACCTTCCCCCGGTCTTGAAGCAAATCCAGACACGTCTGTACCCAGATTAGGCGGTGCTCTGGTCAACGTCTGTTCTCCATGTTCGGGGTGGCTGAAACTAAATCCTGTCTGTTGGTATAAAAGGCAATACCCTTTGGCTTGAGAAATGGAGGGATGTCAATGGAGCAGACTGACACGGGCGCTGCCTGGGGATCGCCGGGGGTGTCTGGAGCTCCTGCTGGGCATGACAGTCAGTGATGCGATGCTGAATAGGCGGCAGGCGCTGGGAAACCTGAACAAAAAGATCCTGTCAGGATACAAAGTGGCCCATTGAGACCAAAGGCTGCGACTGTTGCCCGTGTTTCTCGGGAGAGCAGTCCACACACAACGGAAATCACCAAGGCAGTTCAGAGAAGAGAGGTCCGTGTTTCTCAGGAGAGCAGTCCACTCACAACGGAAATCACCAATGCAGTTCAGAGAAGAGAAGCCCATGTTTCTCAGGAGAACAGTCCACTCACCACGGAGATCACCAAGGCAGTTCAGAGAAGAGAAGCCCGTGTTTCTCAGGAGTGCAGTCCACTCACAGCGGAAATCACCAAGGCAGTTCAGAGAAGAGAGGCCCGTGTTTCTCAGGAGAGCAGTCCACTGACAACGGAAATCACCAAGGCAGTTCAGAGAAGAGAGGCCCGTGTTTCTCAGGAGAGCAGTCCACTCACAGCGAAAATCACCAAGGCAGTTCAGAGAAGAGAGACACACGTGATATGGTCATTAGATATGACAGGAGATAGGGACAAACTTAACATAAAAAACATAAGAAATAGGAGCAGGAGTAGGCCATCCGGCCCATCGAGCCTGTCCCGCCATTCAATAAGATCATGGCTGATCTGTCCGTAAACTCAGCTCCATCTACCTGCTATCTCCCCAGAACCCTTAATTCCCTTTCATTGTAAAAAATTATCTAACTCTAACTTACATATATTTGGTGAGGAAGCCTCCACTGGTCCATGGACAGAGAATTCCACAGATTAGCTACTCTCTGGGAAAAACAGTTTCTCCTCATCTCTGTCCTAAATCTTCTCCGTGAATCTTGAGACAATGTCCCCTAGTTCTATCTAACCTACCAATGGAAACAACTATCCTACATCTATCTTATTTATCGCTTTCAACATTTTGCATGGTTCTATCAGATCCCCTCACTTTCTTCCGAAGTTCGGAGAGTATAGTCCCAAGCGACTCAATCTCTCCGCATAAGTTAACCCCTTCATCTCTGGAATCAAACCGGTGATCCTCCTCTGCACTGCCTCCAAAGCCAGTATATCCTTCTTCAAGTATGGAGACCAGAACTTCACACAGTACTTCAGGTGTTGCACCCTGTATAATTGCAGCATGACCTCCCTGCTCTTGAATTCAATCTCTCTAGCAATGAAGACCAACATTCCGTTTGCCTTCTTAATAACCTGCTGTACCTGCAAGCCAACTTTTTGCGATTCATGAACAAGCACTTGCAAGTCCCTCTGCACAACAGTATGCTGCAATATTTCATCATTTAAATGAAAATCGGCTTTTCTATTATTCCTTCCAAAGTGGATGATCTCGCATTTACCAATGCTTTGTTCCAACTACCGGACCTTGGCCCACGCACTTAACCTACCTTTATCCCTCTGCAGACTCTCCACATCCTCTGTACAATTTGCTTTTCCACTCAGTTTAGTGTCAACAGGAAATTTTACTAAGCTACACTCAGTCCCCTCTTCCTAATCATCAATATAAATGGTAAACAGCTGCGGGCCAGCGCCGACCCCTGCGGCACCCACTCAGCACAGACTACCAACCGGAGAAGCACCCATTTATACCTACTCTCTCATTTCTATTGGTTAACCAATCCATTATCCATGCCAATATACATCCTCCGACTCCATGCATCCGTATCTTATATATAAGTCTCTTGTCCGGCACCTTATCGAACGGCTTATGGGAATCCAAGTATACGACATCCGCCTGTTCCCCTCTATACACTGCCCTCATTATGTCCTCAAAGAACACCAGTTATTTTGTCAAACAACACCTGCCTTTTCTGAATCCAAGCTGCGTCTGTCCAATGGAACCACTCCTTTCTAAATGTCTCGCTATTTCTTCCTTAATGACAGGTCTATGCATTTTCCCGACTACCGGTGTTAAGCTAACTGGCCTCTAGTTGCCTTTCTTCTGCCTACATCCTGTTTTTAGGAAGTGGCGTGACACTTGCTGTTTTCCAATACGCCAGGACCTGCCCAGAGTCTAGAGAGTTGTGATAAATGATTACCAACGCGTCTACTATAACCTCCAACAATTCCTTCAGCACTCAGGGATGCATCCCATTAGGACCAGGGGACTTATCGACCTTCCGGCCCTTTAGTTTTCTCATCACTATCTCTTTAGTGACAGTGATCTTATCGAGGTCCCCACCTCCCATTTCTTTCATAACATCCTTCTTTGGCATATTAGATGTGTCCTTCACCGTGAAGCCCGACACACATACTCGTTCAATGTCCCCGCCATTTCCTTATTACCCAATATCAATATCCCTTATCGTCTTCCGAGGGACTTACGATTATATCCCGATGGGTATCATGTATCGCCCTCTCTAATAATGCATCGGTCGAATATAATTGTAGGACTCTGACCCTGGAACTGGTCAGAAATGCATTTATAATAAAGTCTGGTACCTTTCACGAGTTTGCATTTTAAAGAGAGATTTTGGTGACGATGCTTGCCACTTGATGGCGCCTGTGTAAGTAATCAGATTGAATAAAACGGTTACAGGTTCCTGGAATGTTTTGGATAGTTCCTAGTTTCTCTTGGCATTTTCTGCTATAATTGTCTTGAATTTGTTGTTGGTTTTTATTGTGTGATGTTAATATATTTGTGTTAATCCCTGTTAGGGAATTCCCTTTTCCACAGAAGACTCAGATCCAGGTATCCGTTCGGAGACTCTGTGTTTACGTGACCTGGAGACCCGTCCAGAAGAGCAACGGCTCCGCTGACAATCGGTACAGGCACCGTGTTTATCGTTGAATTGAACGGGTTTAGTTTATTCAGCATTTCCATCTTTGGTATTGATCCAGGGAAGCTGGAGGGGAACACACCTCAGTCACGTGGCCTGGTGGTGTACAGCTGCAGGCTGGAAGGCAGGGCCATGTAGTCTCGTGTCTGCAGCGGGAGGCTAAAGGATTCTCTGCTGATGCGGGCACTGAACAATGCACACATTCAATTCCATATTATCGCAAAGGTATACACCAGACCAGACCCAGTTGGCCAAACCACTCCCCCCTCCTTTTTCATCATTCTGATCAATTCTCCTCCTCGGGAAGGGGGGGGGGGAGGGGTTCAACAAAGGGGGAAGGAGACCCGTGTACCGACAGGCCAGAAGTGGACAGCGCAAAGCAGTTAGGAATTTGCAAGTATTTACGAAGTCTCCGAGGAATCTCCTATCCCCCACAGTCACCATTGTTCCCTGTCACGGCACGTAAAGGCGCCCGCGCGCCTGTGGGTCCCGTCCTTTGGAGCGTCACAGAGCGAAGCTCCGGCACCTTTTCACTGGGCAGCTCCAGGTCCCATCCCGCGGGAGGGCAATGGATTCCGCGTTCAGTTTGCACAAAGCCTGGCGTCCCAGTATGTTAACGGGTGATTTACTGGCTATAACAAACGTTTCCTCAATCCCTATCCCGTCTACTCTAATATCCACGGGCTGGGATAATGGATCCGACAAGGGGACTCCGGTTATCCTCGCGGTTTTTATACTCATAGTACACTCTCTCAGGCAGTGCCACAGAAGGGCTGACGGACGGTATCGATCAGGACATGGACTCCTTTCTTTGCTATTTCGACATCTAGGAATGGATCCTCCTGCGGGTCCTCATGAGCCCTGATCAGAGCTACTTGATTCGTCTTCCCCTCGCAGCCTCCCTACTGGGACCTGAAGGGTTTACGCCAAGTGAAATTTGACACTTCCCGGGGGGCTCAGTGGGTGATTCTTTCTAACTGCCCTCTCCTACTCCTTCTCTCCTCTCCGCCTCAGCTCACTCTGGCCTAATGCCCCTTTCGCCCAAATTTCCTACATTCGTCCTCCTCTGGTCGCGGGGCCTTGGCCAAACTCCCGTCTTCCCCTCCCCTTTCTGTGTGTACTGCCCCTTTCTCCCGTGATCTTAATCAACCCATTTCGTTCCCTGTCGGTCAGCGTCTGGGTCACCACATTCCGTTGCCGGGTCTGCCGGCTCAGATTGGTCAGTTAAAAGGCAGGGGCGACCACGGGTTGGAAGCACGGGAAGGTTTGACCAGCCCACCGGGCATTTTGCTGGTCCGGGGATGTTTCCGCGTTTGCGTCACAGGTGTCTTTAATTCGAGCAATGACGTCAGTGACGGTCTTTCCTTTCTTTTGCACGCGCCGGGCAAATTCTGCGAAGCCCCCATGTTGTCGAGCTGCGGCAAGGATACGGGTTATAAGTTCGCGCACCCTCGTTCCCATAGCCTGTCCGCATCCTCTCCGACTGACGCTGGCCAGTCTCCCTCGGGAGTAGCCTTGGCAGCGAGAAGTTGGTCTCCACGCAGCCCAGGAAGTGTCGTATATGATACGGAGGAGCGCCCGTAAATCGCCAGGCAGCGGGTTAAACATTTGACAGTTCCGAGTGAGCTAATTATGAAAAGCTACAGGTTTTTAGTGGATCCGGGGCGTCGCTGATCGGACTGCATACGTCAGTCGGAGTCCAGGGTTTTAAAATACGGATATCATCCACTAATATCCGGGGGATTTGAGAGGTCCCTTTCCAGTTTCTGGTGAAAACTCGACCCTCCATGAACAGAGCTTCCGTCCCCGCCTGTAGGCTCCGGAAGAATCGGGCAAAGGGGCATGGTTCCGGACCAGGCGAGCGAACATCTGGTGTATCACGCCCTGGGCTGGCTGCCCGTTCTGGGGTCTTTATTGTTGCAATCCCGCTGCCATTTCTATAATCTCGATATCATTCATGGAGAGCCACAGGGCGGCGGAGGCGCCGGATGAGGCTACAAACCTCCCAATGGGGTTTCGGACTGACGCTAGAATCTGCCATTGAACTATTATTCTCCCATTTCTTGGCCTTTACCTTAGGGCGCTGGCGCCGCGTTCCCACCTCTTCCCATTCAGTAAAACATGTCAGTCAGTTCCCAATTAGGATCCCCACTCCCGTTCTCAGATTCTCCCTTCCGATATCCGGTATGTACCAAACTGATGGAGACTCCATGGGGCCAATCTACTTGGTCCAACGCGTAAATCACTAGAAAAGGCAGCAGAGTACCTGTTACCCCCTGTTTCCAACTAAACCTTATAGGCGGACGAACCCGCAGGAATTCACGTGTCGCGCAATAATTGTTCTGTGTTCTTGCATTTTGCAATTTTCCTCCCTGGGTCCTTATTCACTGGGGCCTCCGTGTTCGGATCGGCCGGGCGTCGTTCATGGGGGCGTCCTTTGTTCTCTTCCATTTCGCTTAACCAAGACTTACTGGCCTTAGGGAAGAGAGGGTAGAAGTCGGGAACAGCGGGTCTGACTGTGAGCAGGTTTGTGCTTCGTTTCGGGGTTGCTCTGTTAATGAACCGGAGTACTGAAATGAACGGATATTTCACCGCGCTTTTCACCTGCTCTCGGAATCTGGACTGAGTAGCGGCGTAAATGAACGTGTTCGTGGAGCAGCTGAAGTTCCTTAGCAAATACCCGGCATAGGCGGAAATAATTTCCGAGTCATTCCCCTGTGTTCCTATCCCGGTGATGTGATGGTTGATAAATTCTGCATTATTCGTCAGCCACAGGAGGATGAAGCTGCCGGAGAGGTGAAGAGCAAAACCACAGACCCTCTTCCGGCTCTCCATCTTCGGGTCACTGCTGTTTCCCCCCTTGCTGTGACCCCTTAGCCCCCTACGTACCCGACTGGCCACTAAAATGTGCCTGTCAGAGCGTTGAGCAGCAGAATTACGCCGAATGGGAGGAACGGAGTCAAAACGATGTCAAACCAGTCATACGCCACCCACGCCGGTTCAGTGAAGTAACTTGGCTTCGGATAACGGAACCATGGTGCATTGTTAATGATCTCTCTGTAAGTGAAGTAGAGTGGGCCGTTTTTCAGGCAGAACAGACCGCTAGATGGCGCGAGAACCACGGCCGCCGTTCTCCCCGTGCAGGACTTTGTTTTCAGTTTCTGACAGCAAATGGCAACAAACCGATCGAAGGAGAAAGTGACGGTGAAGCAGACGGAACAGTTCACGGCGATGCGGGACAGGACACGGAGAACAGTGCACACGGAGCACTGTTTGTTCAGGAAACAAACGGGAAAGTAATGATAATTGAGTTGATACAAATCGAAATTCATTGAATTGCACTGGATCATATCGGCATCCTCATAATTCCCCACGTCGCCTAAGTTCACCTCGCCGGGAACGTCAGAAAAAATAAACCCGTCCCCATTAATCTCACATCACCCAGTTTCACCTCGCCAAAAACAATAAAACCCGTCCTCATAATTCTCACATCGTCCAATTTCACCTCACCGGGAACAATAAAACCCGTCCTCATAATTCTCACATCGCTCAATTTCACCTCGCAACAATAAAACCCGTCCTCATAGTTCTCACATCGCCCAATTTCACCTCGCCGGGAACAATAAAACCCGTCCTCATAATTCCCCACATCGCCCAATTTCACCTCACCGGGAACAATAAAACCTGTCCTTATAATTCCCCACATCGCCCAATTTCACCTCGCCGGGAACAATAAAACCCGTCCTCATAATTCCCCACATCGCCCAATTTCACCTCGCCGGGAACAATAAAACCTGTCCTTATAATTCCCCACATCGCCCAATTTCACCTCGCCGTGAACAATAAAACCCGTCCTCATAATTCTCACATCACCCAATTTCACCTCGCCGGGAACAATAAAGCCCGTCCTCATAATTCTCACATCTGCCAATTTCACCTCGCCGGGAACAATAAAACCTGTCCTTATAATTCTCACATCGCACAATATCACCTCGTCGGGAACAATAAAACCTGTCCTCATAATTCTCACATCTCTCAATTTCACCTCGCCGGGAACAATAAAACCTGTCCTTATAATTCTCCACATCGCCCAATTTCACCTCACTGGGAACAATAAAACCCGTCCTCATAATTCTCCCATTTCCCAAATTCACCTCGCCGGGAACAATAAAACCCGTCCTCATAATTCTCCCATTTCCCAAATTCACCTCGCCGGGAACAATAAAACCCGTCCTCATAATTCCCCACATCGCCCAATTTCACCTCACCGGGAACAATAAAACCCGACCTCATAATTCTCACATCGCCCAATTTCACCTCACCGGGAACAATAAAACCCGTCCTCATAATTCCCCACATCGCCCAATTTCACCTCGCCGGGAACAATAAAACCCGTCCTCATAATTCTCACATCGCCCAATTTCACCTCTCCGGGAACAATAAAACCTGTCCTCATAATTCTCACATCCCGTGTTTCTCAGGAGAGTAGTCCACTCACAACGGAGATCACCAAGGCAGTTCAGAGAAGAGAGGCCCGTGTTTCTCAGGAGAGCAGTCCACTCACAACGGAAATCACCAAGGCAGTTCAGAGAAGAGAGGCCCGTGTTTCTCAGGAGAGCAGTCCACTCACAACGGAAATCACCAAGGCAATTCAGAGAAGAAAGACACACATGATGTGGTCATTAGAAGTAAACACGTTTATAATGCGGGTATACTATTGAGTAATGGAACTTGAGATTCATATGACAGGAGACAGGGGCAAACCTAACATAAGAAACATAAGAAATAGGAGCAGGAGTAGGCCATCCGGCCCATCGTGCATGCCCCGCCTTTCAATAAGATCATGGCTGATCTGTCTGTAAACTCAGCTCCATCTACCTGGCTTTTCCCCGGAACCCTTAATTCCACTACTATGTAAAATCCTATCTAACCGTAACTTAAATATATTTAGTGAGGAAGCCTCAGCTGCTTCCCAGGGCAGAGAATTCCACAGATTCACCACTCTCTGGGAAAAACAGCTTCTTCCCTGAATCTTGACACAATGTCCCCGAGTTCGAGTCTCCCCTACAAATGGAAACAACTTTCCTACTTCGATCTTATCAATCCCTTTCAAAATTATGCATGTTTCTATAAGATTCCCTCCCATTCTTCTGAATTCCAGAGAGTATATTCCCAAGCGACTGAATCGCTCCTCATAGGTTAACCCTTTCATCCCTGGAATAAACCTAGTGAACCTGCTCTGCACTGCCTCCAAAGCCAGTATATCCTTCCTCAAGTATGGACACCAGAACGGCACACAGTACTTCAGGTACTGTACCCTGTATAGTTGCAGCATGCCCTCCCTGCTTTTGAATTTAATCTCTCTAGTAAAGAAGACCAACATTCCGTTTGCCTTCTTAATAACCTGTTATACCTGCAAGCCAACTTTTTGTGATTCATGAACAGGAGCTCCCAAGTCCCTTTGCACAACAGTATGCTGCAATATTTCACCATTTAAATAATAATCTGCTCTTCTATTACTCCTTCTAAAGTGGATGATCTCGCATTTACCAACATTGTATTCCATCTAACGGACATTGGCTCACTCACTTAACCTATCTTTTCCCTTATCAGACTCTCCACGTCTTCTGTACAATTTGCTTTTCCACTCAGTTTAGTATCATCGGAAATTTTTGCTACGCTACTCTCAGTATCCTCTTCCAAATCATCAATGTAAATGGTACGCAGGTGCGGGCCCAGTCCCAACCCCTGCGGCACCCCACTCACCACAGTCTGCCGACCGGCGTAACACCCATTTATACCAACTGTCTGCCACCTATCCGTTAACCAATCCACTATCCATGCCAATACACCTCCTCCGAGTACATGCATCCGTAACTTATTCATAAGTTTCTTGTCTGGCACCTTATCGAACACCTTCTGGAAATCCAAGTATCTAGCTGATCTCCTCTATCCACTGCACTCATAATGTCCACAGACAACTGCAGTTAGGTGGTCAAACAGGACTTGCCCTTTCTGAATCCATGCTGCTTCTGAATAATGGAACCATTCCTTTCCAAATGTCTCGCTATTTCTTCCTTAATGACGGCTTTAAGCATTCTCCTGACATCAAATGTTAAGGTGACGGGCCTATAGACAATAGCCAATAGACAATAGGTGCAGGAGTCGGCCATTTGGCCCTTAGAGACAACATCGCCATTCGATGTGATCATGGCTGATCATCCACAATCAGTACCTCGTTCCTGCCTCCTCCCCATATCCCTTGACTCCGCTATTTTTAAGAGCTCTATCTAACTCTTTCCTGAAAGCATCCAGAGAATTGGCCTCTACTGCCTTCGGAGGCAGAGCACTCCATAGATCCACAACTCTCTGGGTGAAAAAGTCTTTCCTCAACTCTGTTCTAAATGGCCTACGCTTTATTCTTAAACTGTGACCTCTGGTTCTGGGCTCCCCCAACATCGGGAACATGTTTCTTGCCTCTGGCGTGTCCAATCCCTTAATAATCTTAGATGTTTCAATCAGATCACCACGCATCCTTCTAAATTCCAGTGTATACAAGCCCAGTCGCTCCATCTTTCAACATATGACAGTCCTACCATCCCGGGAATCAACCTTGTGAACCTACGCTGCACTCACTGAATAGCAAGAATGTCCTTCCTCAAATTTGGAGACCAGACCTGCACACAATACTCCAGGTGGGGTCTCACAAGGGCCCTGTACAACTGCAGAAGGACCTCTTTGCTCCTATACTCAACTTCCCTTGTTATGAAGGCCAACATGCCATTAGCTTTCCTCACTGCCTTCTGTACCTGCATGCTTAATTTCAGTGACTGATGGACAAGGACACCTGGATCTCGTTGTGCTTCCCCGTTTCCTAACTTGACACCATTCAGATAGTAATCTGCCTTCCTGCTCTTACCACCAAAGTGGATAACCTCACATTTATCCACATTAAACTGCATCTGCCATGCATCTGCCCACTCACCCAAACTGCCCAAGTCTCAAGTCCAATCAGCATTCTCCTAACATCTTCTTCATAATTCACACGGCCACCCAGCTTTGTGTCATCTGCAAATTTGCTAATGTTACTTTTAATCCCTTCATCTAAATCATTAATGTTTATTGTAAATAGCTGCGGTCCCAGCACCGAGCCTTGCGGTACCCCACAAGTCACTGCCTGCCATTCTGAAAAGGACCCGTTAATACCTATTCTTTCTTTCCTGTCTGCCAACCAATTTTCTATCCATGTCAGTACCCTACCCCCAATACCCTGTGCTCTAATTTTGCCCACTAATCTCCACTGCGGGACCTTATCAAAGGTTTTCTGAAATTCCAGGTACACTACATCCACTGGCTCTCCCTTGTCCATTGTCATTGTTACATCCTCAAAAAATCCAGAAGATTAGTCAAGCATGATTTTCCTTTCGTAAATCCTTGCTGACTCGGACCGATCCTGTTACAGCCCGTCTTTTGCCTACATCCTTCCTTTAAAAATGCCCTGTGTTATGTACACCAAGGGTTCATATTTTCTGTAGATAATCGCTTTAAAATGTCGGGAGAATGAGACTGACTTCCGGACACTGTTTGAGCTGTTACAAAGAGAGAGAGAGGAGGTGTCCAATGCAGTGTGTGTGTGTGTGTGTGTGTGTGTGTGTGTGTGTGTGTGTGTGTGTGTGTGTGTGTGTGTGTGTGTGTGTGTGTGTGTGTGTGTGAGCGTGTGTGTGTGTGTGTGTGTGTGTGTGTGTGTGTGAGAGAGAGAGAGAGAGAGAGAGCGATAGAAACTGCTCGAAAGATTGATGTTATGATTTCTCTTCAAGTTGTTTACCTTTCCACAAGGAAACTTGCCTGCTGGTAAACCTCTTACAGAGAGAGGAGTGCGGAGCAGCTTGATGGACGGCTGTTGTCCAACATGTGGGGATAAATACCACGTCCGCTGATACACAGAGCGGCACGGGGTTTCGGACACTGGACGAGCTTTGTTGCACCCACAGGAAGATGGGGTTTTTGGAGGATTGATTCGGGGAATTCGATCAGTGGCTCTCGCAGAGTGAAAAGGAGCGACCAGTGGGGAATAATTTGAGAGTCCGCCCTCGCCTGCCTGATAATTGCACCACTGAAGAACGGTCGTACGTGTTATGGTGACAGTCGGTGACTTCAACAGGATTATTTAACAGGAAGATCGACGGCATCAGCTCACCTCTCACCTCTCTCTCTGTCCAAAGTCACTCAACTAACCACCTCGAACTGAACTGAACTCTCTTCATCATCGTAAGACTGTATCCATCCACCCCGAAGTTTGAAAGAGCCTAGTTTTGTTCCTATTTCCACACTTATTTCATCAGGACCCTGGTGCAACCAAAATACCTATATCACACACAACAGACAAACCAATATATTGTACTCGAAACTGGTTAATGATATACAAAGCGCGTGTAGTAGAGCACAGCATTGGGAAACAGTCAACATTTAGTAAACAGCTCGCTGTTCAAGTGACGAGACCTCATTGCTGGCGGGGTATATATTAGTCTCGCCACCCGAGGGAAGAAGTTATTACCCGGCATTCCTAGTGTTGATATTTATGCACCTTCATCCTGACCCCCATGTGTCAAAGAGATCATGGGATGGGTGGTCGGGATTCTCAACAATGCTTTGACCCCTTCGTCTGCAACGTTCCTGTAAAATGTCACAAACAGGGCCGAGTGAGACCCCGATCACCCTGTCGGCGGTTTTTATTCTCCCCTCCATTGTCCCGTGGTTCGATGCCTTGCAGCTTCCGTACCATACAAAGATGGCACCGGACGTGACACTCTCCATGGTGTTCCAGTAGGCGCTGCTGTGGCTTCTTGACTAGTGGGTCCAGGTTAGATCGTTTCTTATGTACACGCCAAAGAACTTGGTATCTACTTGTAATATAGTAATTTAAGCAAGATATGTGTATATATGTGTGTAAATATAACTCCCAAACAATTGAGATCGGCGGGGGTGGGGTGCGGGGGGGGGGGGAAGAATCAAAGCTTAGAGTCCTGAGATGGTAAAGTATGAAAGTTTAGTTCATTCACGGAATAAGGGATGGGAGAGATATTTTTAATCCAGGGTAAATGTAGAGAGAAGGCAATTACGCCGAATTCCACAGGTTCCACGTGGTAAAACGAGATAACAGTCGTAGATTTTATCCGTCATCGTTCCAAATCCATAAGAATTATCAACGAAAGTGACTTGTCACAGGAATATCGTCTTCAAGTGAATCGCCACACCACATACCCAGGCAAGGGTTAACACGTAAGTGGTCTCCACAGGATTCCCCAAACAAAATCCACTCCTGTGGATTATTCGAGGTGACAGGCACACATTTGCTGTGCACTGGATCGATAAGACAGCCACCTTTGTGGGCACTGGAGAGTTCCAAACAGTGACCCTTGGCCATTGGCTTCCTTGTCTCAGTCCTTTCGTTCACTTTCTTTGTCTCCTTCTGACTGTGAGTGTCTGTGTCCTCGTTTAAAACCAAACAAACTGGGAGTAATGTAAACAGGCTGCAAGTCAGACAGTCCCGCCTCCTTGAGCTCTCTCTCTGTAAAAATCAAAGATGAGCTGAGAAAGTCAGCGGCTGACGTCATTGTTAGTCCCCAACTCACTCAGGCATTCTCTTAAAGTGACAGTCCACAGCAAACGAAACCGAGGGATTCATAACACTTTCCCAAAAGAACTTTGATGTAAAAGTGCAAAATTTTAACTGCAAACTACAGTATGTAAAACAATGCATGTATGGTTATCATGTAACACATTGCAGAAGCGTATACAAATACCAGATTCTACTTCACTATTAAAACTGTAAGCTTAGCATCTGGAAAAAACTATCAGCAATGATATTGTCCGTGTTTTTATATGCGTTATCACAATATCATATTCTTGCAAAATCAGACTCCAGTTTAACAATCTTCTGGTTTTGTAATTTACCTTACTCAGAAACACTAACGGATTATGATCAGTATAAACTATAAGTGGTATCTGCGCAGGGCAAACACAGACATCGAAATGCTGCAAAGCCAAGATGAGTGACAACAACTCTTTCTCTATGGTGGAATAATTTCTTTGTTGCTCATTGAATTTTCTCGAAAAGTAAGCTACAGGGTGTTCAATATCATCATCATCTTTCTGTAATAACACTGCCCCGGCAGCTTCATCACTGGCATCCACAGCTATAGAAAACGGCTTTGTAAAGTCAGGTGCCCTGAGCACAGATTGATGACATAAAAATGGCTTTCAATCGATCAAACGCCTACTGACAAGGCTCGGTCCGAACAAACTTTTCACCCTTCTTCAGGAGATTAGTCAGAGGAAGGGCGATATCAGCAAAGTTCTTGCAGAACGTACGATAATATCCAACTATTCCTAGAAACCTTCGAAGAGCCTTCTTACCAGTCGGAATAGGAACTTGAGAAATTGCCTGGACTTTTGCCTGAACAGGGGCCCACTTGCCTTGACCTCCAACAACACCAAGATAGGTCACAGTGTTATGGCCAAATTCACTCTTTGCCAAGTTAACTGTAAGGCTGGCCTGGGAAAGCCTGTCAAACAGCTTCTCCACTGGAGTGATATGCTCTTCCCAAGTGTCACTCCCTGTGACTAGGCATCAATATAGGCATCTGTGTGTTCTAACCCTCGAATTACAGAATCAAACATACCCTGGAATGATCCTGTACTATTTTCCATTCCAAACAGCAAAACATTGTATTAATACGACCCAAAAGGTGTCACAAATGCAGAAATTTCTCTCCCTCTGTCCATCAATGGAACACACCAATAACCTGTCAACAGATCAATCTTTGTAAGAAATTCAGCCTTTCCAACCTTATCAATGTAATCATCCACCCTAGGGATAGGATAGGCATCTGTTTTTGTTACTGCATTTACCTTCCTATAATCAGTGCTAAATCTAACACTACATCAGGTTTGGGCACAATATCGCAAGGTGAGCTCCAATCTGATGCTGAAGGATTGATAATACCATTTTCCAGCATATAGTCAATTCCTTGCTCCAGCAATTTACACTTTTCTATGTTCATGCGATATGGGTGTTGTTTAATCGGTTTGGCTTGACCAATATCTACATCATGTACTGCGAAGGTGGTTTGCTTGGGAACATCGGGAAATCAATCTTTAAACTTCAGAATTAATTTCTTCAGCTGTTGTTGCTTTGGCTGCAGATGAGCCAACTTGTTATCAATGTTTTCTGGAACAACCGAGTTCATTAGCCTAACTGGGACCATGTTTGGCTTGTGAAAAGTCTCAGACGAGTCAATCGTTCCATTCTCAGGGTTGCCAGATTCATATGTTTTGACAACAGCACTCACAGATGGTGCCTGCTTATCAAAACAAGGCTTTATCATATTTACGTGTACCAGCTGTGTCAGTCGTGTGTTGTAATAACATAATTCACATCATTAAATTGAGAGACTATTTCATACAGTCTATTGAATTTCACCTGAAGTGGATTCGTCAACATAAGGCAAGCACCTTATCCCCCACCCGGTATTTTCTTTCACAACCCTGCTTATCAAACCAACACTTCATTTTGTTTTGAGAAACCTTTAAGTTTTGTCTCGCTAGACTACAGGATTGTTGTAGTTTATTTTTGAACTTCAAAACACAGTCACAAGTTAACATGTACATCCCCAGCAATCCACCGCTCCTTTAACAAGGTCAAAGGTCACCTCACTCTGCGACCAAATACGAGTTCAAATGGAGTAAAGCCCAATGATTCCCGAACCGACTCTCTTCCTGCGAACGAACACAAATGTATTCCTTCATCCTAGTCGTTTCCATTTTCAACACAGTATGTCTTAATCATTGTTTTGAGGGTAGAGTGAAATCTTTCTAAAGCCTCTTGTGATTCCGGATGGTATGTAGATGATGTAATTTGTTTTGCTCCCAGTACATAAACTACCTGCTGGAATAACCCAGATGTAAAATTACTTCGTTGATCAGACTGGATTTCTTGAGGCAAATCAAATAAAGTAAAAAAAAAAACTCGGTAAGAGCCTTCGCCACAGTTTTAGCTTTAATATTTCTGAGAGGTATTGCCTCTGGGAATCTGGATGCAGTACACATAATACTTTGTAGTTACTGATGGCCAGCTTTAGTCATTGGCAATGGGCCAACACAATCCACTATAACATTGGAAAAGGGTTCACCGAATGCAGGTATAGGCCGCAGTGGGGCCACTGGGATGACCTGATTAGGTTTACCAACAACTTGACAAGTGTGACAAATCCCAGCATTAATTTCTGGTTTACCCTGGTTATCCCTGCTACTCTGTTGGAAACTCTTATTCGGGGTAAAATTAACCTTATGAGTTAAAGCAAACTGATCTGCTAATCTAGCAGACTCCTGCATAGTGGCAGCATCATTTCCATCTAAATACGTCTTTATGTCATTAGGGATGCATTTTTTGAATTCTTCAATTAAAACCAACTCTTTCAAGCTGTTAAAATCATCATTTACATTTTTATATGTGCAACAGTTTGCAATACACACAAATTTCTCATAAGCAAATTCCATATAAGTCTGGTTCACAGATTTCCTCAAATTTCTAAACTTTTGCCTGTCTGCTTCTGCGATCAACTCGTAAGCTTTGAGCACAGCCTGCTTCATGAGGTCATAATGTGTGGTGTCTGGCCAGCTGGTTAAGTTGTTGAACTCGCGATCTGAAGGTCATGAGTTCGAGCCTCAGCCGAGGCAGCGTGTGTGTCCTTGAACAAAGCACTGAACCACACACTGCTCCGGCACGTTTATAGCCCAGTGGCGATGATTGGGGGGTGGGGGGGGGGCGCATAAATAAATAAATAATCAGCTGCTGCAGCAACTGTCAAAGCTGTATAGACTTGTTAACCCTTCCCCTTAATTACACTTTGTAAGAGAATTTTCTGTCTGCTTTTCTGCCTCTCTAGCCTGAATCTGCCTCTGCCTTTCCGCAGACACCATCTTGAATTTTTCTAACTTCTACTGGAGCTCAAGCTCACGAGGTTTACTTTCAGGAAACACCTCCAACTCCTTCACTTTAAACACTCCCTCAGACACATAATGTTCAGCTATTATCCTCTGCATCAGTGCCCCCCTCAAAGTCAATTTCACCTTTGCAAGTTTTAACGTTTTAGCAATACTCAACAACTCAATCCTTCTAGTGTCTTCTAATGCCTGAGAGATTGACCCTTCCAGATATCTATGAAAATCCATTGCTGCTGATTTTCCAGACACAAATAAATCAAAAGGGATTTCCAAATGATATCAATAATAAATCAATCCTTAAATTTGTTCATTTCCCAGACGTAGCCCCATTTTGTTACAAACCGTAACACTTATAAATGAACCACCAGCAACAGATTACTCCCAGTGGCCACATATTTTAATTCCACATCCCATTCCCATTCTGATATGTCAATCCATGGCCTCCTCTGTCAAAACGAATCCATACTCAGGTTGGACGAACAGCTAGGTAGCCTCCAACCTGATGGCATGAACATTGACTTCTCTAACTTCTGTTATTGCCCCTCCTCCCCTTCTTACCCCATACCTGACATATTTAGTTGTCTGCCTGTTCTCCATCTCCCTCTGGGGCTTCCCCCCCCCCCCAACACTTTTCTTTCTCCCGAGGCGTCCCGTCCCATGATCCTTTCCCTTCTCCAGCTCTGTATCCCATTCGCCAATCACCTTTCCAGCTCTTAGCTTCATCCCACTCTCTCAGGTCTTCTCTTATCATTTCGCATTTCACCCTCCCCCAACTACTTTCAAATCTCTTACTATCTTTCCTTTCAGTTAGTCCTAATGAAGGGTCTTGGCCCGAAACGTCGACAGTGCTTCTCCTTATAGATGCTGCCTGGTCTGCAGTTTCCCATCAGCATTTTGTGTGTGTTGTTTGAATTTCCAGCATCTGCATATTTCCTCGTGAGTGTTATGTGTATATATGTGTGTAAATATAACTCCCAAACCATTGAGCTCAGGGCTTGGAGTCTTGAGATGGTAAAGTATTTAAGTTCAGTTCAACCATAGAATACGTGATGAGAGAGAGATATTTGTATTTCCAGGGTAAATGTTGAGAGAAGGCAATTCTTTCGGATTCATGGTGGGAAAATGAGAGAACAGTTGCTGTAGATTTTATCCATCATCTTTACAAATGTACATAAGAATTATCACCTAAAGTGACCTGTCATAAGGGGTATCATCTTCAAATGAATGACCACACCACAGCCAGGCAAGGGTTAACACATAAGTGGTCTCCACAGGATATCCCAAATCAGATCCACTCCTATGCACCAAATGAGGGACAACGACACATTCGATGTATGGTGAACTGATAATTAACCCACCCTTATGAGCATAGGAAACTTACAAACAGTGACCCTTGGCCACTGGTTTACTGGTTTTGATCCTTCCATTTTTCCTCCTTCATCTCCTTCTGACTCTGAGTGTCTGTGTCCTCGGTTAAAACTAAACAAGCTGCGAGTGATGTAAACAAGCTGCAAGTCAGACTGATTCGCATTCTTAATCTCTCTCTCCCTCTTGAAATGAGTCCACAGCAAACAAAACCCAGGGATTCATTACAATGGCCACTCCCCATTGTCAACTGACAGGTGTGTCAGTAGGTGCAATGACTGAGTGAATCCCTTCCCACATTCTCAGCAGGTGAATGGCCTCTCTCTAGTGTGAACTCGCTGATGTCTCTGTAGGGTGAATGACTGAGTGAATCCCTTCCCACAGACTGAGCAGGTGAACGGCTTCTCCCCAGTGTGAACTCGCTGATGACTCTGTAGGTGAGATGACTGAGTGAATCCCTTCCCACATTCTGAGCAGGTGAATGGCCTCTCCCCAGTATGAACTCGCTGGTGTCTCTGTAGGTTGTAAGAGTGAGTGAATCTCTTCCCACATTCTGAGCAGGTGAACGGCTTCTCCACAGTGTGATCTCGCTGGTGACTCTGTAGGGTGTATGACTGAGTGAATCCCCTCCGACAGACTGAGCAGGTGAACGGCTTCTCCCCAGTGTGAACTCGTTGGTGACTCTGTAGGGTGGATGACTGAGTGAATCTCTTCTGACAGACTGAGCAGGTGAACGGCTTCTCCCCAGTGTGTACTGGATGGTGTTTCTGCAGGTCAGATGACTGAGTGAATCCTTTCCCACATTCTGAGCAGGTGAATGGTTTCTCCCCAGTGTGAATTCGCTGGTGTCTCTGTAGGGTGGAAGAGTCAGTGAATCTCTTCCCACATTCTGAACAGGCGAACGGCTTCTCCCCAGTGTGAATTCGCTGGTGTCTCTGTAGGGTGGAAGAGTCAGTGAATCTCTTCCCACATTCTGAACAGGTGAACGGCTTCTCCCCAGTGTGAATTCGCTGGTGTCTCTGTAGGTGGGATAACAGAGTGAATCTCTTCCCACATTCTGAACAGGTGAACGGCTTCTCCCCAGTGTGAACTCGCTGGTGACTCTGTAGGTTTGATAACTGAGTGAATCTCTTCCCACAGACTGAGCAGGTGAATGGCTTCACCCCAGTGTGAACTCGGTGATGACTCCGTAAGTCGGATGACCAAGTGAATCCTTTCCCACACACTGAGCAGGTGAACGGCCTCTCCCCAATGTGAACTCGCTGATGACTCTGTAGGGTGGAAGAGTCAGTGTATCTCTTCCCACATTCTGAGCAGGTGAATGACTTCTCCCCAGTGTGAACTCGCTGATGTCTCTGTAGGGTGGATGAATGAGTGAATCTCTTCCCACAGACTGAGCATGTGAACGGCTTCTCCCCAGTGTGAACTCGCTGGTGTCTCTGTAGGGTGGATGAATGAGTGAATCTCTTCCCACAGACTGAGCATGTGAACGGCTTCTCCCCAGTGTGAACTCGCTGGTGTCTCTGTAGGGTGGATAAATGAGTGAATCTCTTCCCACAGACTGAGCATGTGAACGGCTTCTCCCCAGTGTGAACTCGCTGGTGTCTCTGTAGGAGGGAAAACTGAGTGAATCTCTTCCCACAGACTGAGCAGATGAACGGTTTCTCCCCAGTGTGAACTCGCTGGTGACTATGTAGGTGGGATAACTGAGTGAATGTCTTCCCACAGACTAAGCAGGTCAATGGCTTCTCCTCTGTGTGAACTCGCTGGTGTCTCTGTAGGGTGGATGAGTGAGTGAATCTCTTCCCACAGTCTGAGCAGTTGAACGGCTTCTCCCCAGTGTGTGCTGGATGGTGTTTCTGCAGTTCGGATGACTGACTGAATCCTTTCCCACAGACTGAGCAGGTGAACGGCTTCTCCCCAGTGTGAATTTGCTGATGTACCAGTAGGCGGGATGACAGTGTGAATCCCTTTCCACAGTCTGAGCAGGTGAACAGCTTCTCCCCAGTGTGAACTCGCTGATGTACCAGCAGAGTGGATGACAGAGTGAATCCTTTCCCACAGACTGAGCACGTGAATGGCTTCTCCCCAGTGTGAACTCGCTGGTGACTCTGTAGGTTGGATAACTGAGTAAATCTCTTCTCACAGACTGAGCAGGTAAACGGCCGCTCCCTGGTGTGAACTTGCTGGTGAGCCATTAAGACAGATGACTGAGTGAATCCTTTCCCAGAAATTCAGCAGATGACCAGCCTCTGCCCGGTGTGCTGTGAACTGATTGTTGTGTTCGCAGGTGGGATGTCCGACAGAATCCCTTCTGACACACAGAACGTGAATGGCCTTGCCCAGTGTGAACTTCCTGATGAACCATCAATTGTGATAACCGAATGAATCCATTCCCACTGAGTAGGTGAACGGCCTTTCTCCTGTACAAAATGATGTTCTTGCCAGTTGGTCAAATGATCGAGTGAATCCCTCCCCACAGTTTGAGCAGGAAGGATGGTCAATTGAATCCCTTGCTCCTTAAATATCTAGACAGAGACAACCAAACTGGTGTGCTGTGTTTGAGCTTCCTGGAAACCAATTTCTTCTCGTTTTTAACCTGTAAAAAGATTTACAAAATCCATCAATGGGTGTCGGACAACATTACAGATGAGATACCTTGAGTTGCCAAGCTTTGATCCGGTACCACACTGTTACAATGAGGTTCAACCCAAGTTGGACAGAGAAATCATCTTTTGACTGGGCAGAATGCTGGTATCTGGAATGACTATCAAACTCTCTGATGCTCTTCCTGTCTGTATAAGAAGGGGGCATTTCTGCCGTCTCCAATTTGTTACCGGCTCAGTTTGACTCTCTCCATTGGTATTATTCCCTGTTTCTGCTGAGCAGCATGGGTGCCTGGCCCCACAGTAACTGAAACAGTCTCACACAAATAGGTTTTCTTGATGTGCAACTGGGATCTTCTTTTATGTATTATTAACTTAAAGTGCCACAGTTTTAACGCCACATAAAAATTCCTGCTGAAGTGACTGGTTAGTCCACACAGCTGTTAAAAGTACTTAGAGTGATTTTTTGTATTATTTCAGGTTGCTGTCACAGTCATAGAAAATTTTAACACAGAAACAGGCCCTTTGGGCCATCTAGTTTGTGCTGAACTATTTAAACAGCCCACTCCCACACCTCTGCCATCCAGGTACCAAACAAACCTCTTAAATGTTGAAATCGAGCTCGCATGCACCACTTGTGCTGGCTGCTCATTCCACAGCCGGATGACCATCTGTGTGAAGAAGTTTCCCCTCATGTTCCCCTTAACATTTCATGGTTCACCCTGAACCCATGGCCTCTGGTTGTTGTCCCACCCAATCTTCGTGGAAAAGGCCAGCTTGCATTAACACTATCTGTGCCCCTCTATCACAATCAAATCTCACCTCAATCTTCTGCATTCCAAGGTATAAAGTCCTGATTTGTTCAATCTTTCCTTATAACTCAAGTTCTCCAGACATGGCAACATCCTTGTGAATTTTCTCTGAAATATCTGAACTTCGTTTACATCTTTCCTGTAGGTAGGTGACCAAAACTGCACACAATACTTCAAATTAGGCCTCACCAAGGTCTTCTAGAAGTCAACATAACATCCATCTATTGTTATCAGTACTTTGGTTCATGAAGGGCAATGGGCTGAAATCATTCTTTCCATCCCTATCTACCTGTGATACCACTTTCAGTGAATTAAGGACTTGTATTCCCAGGTCCCTTTCATCCACAACACTCCTCCGTGCCCGACCAGTCACTGTGAAAGACCTCCCTTGGTAGGTCATACCAAAGTGCAAAAACTCACACTGGTCTGCATTAATTTCCATTTTCCATTTCTCAAACCATTTTGCCACCTGGCCCAGATCACACTGCAAGCCATGATAGTCTTCTCGCAGTCTGCTAAACCCCCAGTTTTGTTGTCATACACAAATTTGCTGATCCAGTTAACCACACTATCATCCAGATTACTGATATAGATGACAAACAACAACAGATCCAGCACTGATCCCTGTGGCAACCACTAGTCACAGGCCTCCAGTCAGAGAGGCAACCATCTGCTACCACACTCTGACTTCTCCCAAAGACAGTGTCTCATCCAATTTACTGTCTCGTCTTGAATGCTGAGTGACTGAACCTTCTTGACCAACCTCCCATATGAGACTTTGTCAAGTGCCTTGCTAACGTCCATGTAGACAACATCCACTGCCTTGCCTTCATCCACTTCCCTGATAACTTCCTCAAGAGACTCTATAAGATTGGCTAGAGCCATGCTGTCTATCCTTTATCAGTCCACACCTATCCAAATACTTACAGTATATACCTGGTTCCTGCACCCAAATTCCAATAACTTTCCCAGTTCTGATGTCAAGCCCACCAACGTATCATTTCCTAGTTCATTTTTACAGCCTTTCTTGAACAGCAGAACAACATTGTCTGTCCTCCAATCCTCCAGTACCTCACCTGTCACTAAGGATGATTTAAATATCTGTGCTAAGGCCCCAATAATTTCTGCACTTGTCTTCCGTAGGGTCCAAGTGAACAACTTGTCAGGCCCTGGGGATTGATCCACACTAATTTGCCTCAAACCCCTCCACCTCTGTAATCTGTACAGGGTCCATGAAGTTGATGCAGCTTTGCCTCACTTCTATAGACTCTGTGTTCATCTCTTGAGTAAATACGGATGCAAACAAAAATCTCCCCAAGTCTATGTTATCACTTTATATGGATTACCATTCTGATCTTCCAGAGAATTATTTTTTTTTCCCTTGCAATCTTTTTGCTCTTAACATATCTGCAGAATCCCTGAGGATTCTCCTTCACCTTGTCTGCTGGGGCAACCTCATGCCTTCTTTTATTTCTTTCATGAGTGTTCACTTGAATTTCCTGTATTTCATAACTACCCCATTTGTTCCTATCTGCCTGTACCTGGTATGCACCTCGTTTTTATTGATCTGGGAGAGGAAAGCCAAAGAGGTGATAGATCTGCATGGTGGGAGGTGGGGGTAAGGAGGGTTAAACTAAAGTTGCAGGGGGAATGGGAGTCTGAATAACAGAACAGATTGTGGAGAGGTTGTGGAAACAGATGTTGTTCAGGCCTCAGACACAGTCAGGAATGAAAAAGTTGAGCATGGTGCAGTGAATATGCTGAGACCTGTATATTTCAATACAAGGAGCAGCGTAGGAAAGGTGGATGTGTTCAGGACATGGATCAACACCTGGAATCTACACTAGGACCTGGCAACTGTGGACTGGGACAGGCTGCTTTATGGCAAAGGTGTGCTTGGTAAATGGGAGGCCTTCAAAGTGAAATTTTGAAAGTAGTAAGTGGGTATGTCAGAATAAAAGGTAAAGATAGAAACTGTAGGTAAACTTGGATTGCACGAGATATTGAGACTCTGGTAAAGCACAAAATGGAATTGCATAACAGGGATAGGCAGTCAGTTTCTTATGGAGTATAAGAAATGCAAGAGAACACATAAGAAATCAATCAGGATGGCTAAAAGATGGCATGAGGTTGCTGTCACAGAAAAGGTGAAGGATAATCCTCAGGGATTCGAGTGATAGATTAAGAGCAAAAGGATTGCAAGGCACAAAGTTGGTCCTCTGGAAGACTGGAATGGCAATCCACGTGTGGAACCAAAGCAGATGGGGGAGATCTTAAATATTTTTCAAACTCTATTTACTCAGGAGATGGACAAAGGGTCTGTGGGAGTGTGGAAAAGTGGCATTAACCATTTCAACCCTGGGAAAAAAAACACTTCTCTGGCCACTCACACGCTCAATACCCCTCATCATTTTATACACCAAAAAATGTCTCCAAATATAAACAAGGAAATTATACATTGCACAATCTACTTTCCATGATTCAGTACATTTACATGGCCAGGTGTGTAAAAAGGACCCAACGAATATCAGGGACAAACAGGCCCAATTCACCACAACCACAAACTGTTCCTGCTGCTACCATCCAGGAAACGGTACCACAGCAAAAGGACCAACAGGCCCCGGGACATTATCTTCCACCAGGCCATCAGACTGATTAATTCATGCTGATACAATTGCATTTCGATGTTATATTGACTGTCCTATGTACAATCTATCTATTATAAATTACTATAAATTACACATTGCCCATTTAGATGATGTAAGGTAAATATTTCTACTCCTCATGTTTATGAAATAGGAATTTAATAAAGTCAATTCAATTCACCCTCTCCACTATCTGTTCTGTCATTCTGGCTCCCATTCCCCCTACAACTTATTTTAACCACATCACACCCTCCCCTGCTCACTACAACTAGCAAGCCTTACCACTAGGATATTCGTCCCCTCTTGTTCTGTTCCTCTGACTAACGAATCCCCTATCAGTCTTTTGACTTTCCTCTGCCAGGTAATTCCCCCCACAGCTTCTGAAGTGGTCCACTTGTTGTTGTGTGAAATGGCCACAAGAGTACTCTGCGATGCCTATTTAACCTCATTCCCCTTCCTGACTCTCACCCAGTTTCCTGTGTCCTGCACCTTGGGTGTAACTCACCTCTCTTCATGTCATATCTATCACCCCCTCCAACTGCTGGATGATATGGAATTCACCCATTTCAAGCAGCTCATTGAAGTGCAGGGTTACAAGCTGCAGCTGGATGCACATCTTGTAGGGGAGGGCATTAGGGACACTGCAGGTCTCCCCTCCTTCCCTCGAATACCCCTCTAATTTGTAATAACCAGTGTGCAGATAAATCTTGGACTGTGTATTTTTTACCCAGTGACAAGATGTGCACAGTGAATTTTATATAGAGAGGTATTCATTTTCACAGCTAGCAAATCACTGTCAATAGGAACTTTGATCTTCTCTGGGTTTGATCGAGTTCATCTGCACTCTCACACAACCTATGTAGCAGGCCTATAAGAGGAAATGCAGGAGTTTCTCACCAAAGCTTTTGCACATTGTCCATATGTGGTTTGCTTGCTAAATTACGCTTTAAGAAGTCAGATTTCCAAATATCACTCCACTTCTTCCCACTTGCAAATTCTCCAGCAACTTTTGCATCACCAAAATGCAAACAGGCATCACTAGTTTCTGTGTTCTACATAAATATTCCCCCTGAACCCGTCCCCAATGACTGACGGTGGTGAACTCAGTGAATGAAATCCCAATGAATATGAAGGGAAGGGCAGTAGTCTGTCTCACTGGAGTCTGGCACATTTGTGAAGTGAAAGCTACTTGTTGCCCAGGGCAAAGGTGTTTGATATCATAATGTACCCAGAGAGAATGGGACAAAACATGTTCTCACCGGTAGAAAAGTCCAGAGCAAGAGGAGGTAGAGGAAGCAACACACACAAAATACTGGAGGAGCTCAGCAGGCCAGGCAGCATCTACGGAAAAGAGTACTAATGCTGAGTTCCTCCGGCATTTTGTGTGTGTTGCTTGGAATTCCAGCATCTGCAGATTTTCTCTTGTTAGTGATTGGAGGTAGAACAAAGGTGATTTTCTCAACTGCTGATGTAAAAGATTGTGTTCCCTTTCTCCGAGTTCCTAATCCTTGCATTTAGATAGCTGGAGCTCAGCTCTGTCTGAGAGATCCATCGGTTCCCATTCCCTCATCAGCCAGAAGCTCCCCGGGGCCCGTGTACGGATCGTGGGGCTGAGAGAGAGGGAAGAGGACAGGACTGTCCCGGGATTGCTGCCCACGGTGTCCGAAATTCAGAGGAATTATCCTGAAGTCGGTATTTAAGATAAAAACACGGTTAATCGCTCGTACCTGCAACCGACATTTTCAAATCCTTCTGTGCACTGCGCGCCTGCGTGAAACTCAGGGACGGCCTCAGCCTGACGCCTGCGCATTTCATCGGCGCTTCAGCGCCGGCGAAATTCTGAACGAATTGCCCTATGGGTAATCACGGTGCCATTAAACATTTCTGCAAGCACCAGTTCAATGTCCATACCTCATTTTTTTTTATCTTGGGTATAGAAAAAATCTGCAGCTGTTTTAACGCAGAAAGCGGCTCCCATAAGCAATATACTCAATATGAACGTGTATCTAAAGCCAAAGTAAAATGCAGATATAAAACATAGGAGATTCTGCAGTTGCTGGAAATACTGAGAAAACATTTTCTATGTATTCCTCTCCAAAATTTCTGCCTTATCTGTTGATTTCCACCTGTGTTTTGCAGAAATTAACCACCTTTTTTTTCAATCAACCAGTTTCCAAATGCTTCTAATCTTTCACTTTTAACCACATCGTTCTGGTCTTATTCGTCCTCCTCCTTTGGACACCATCTCTCTCTGGAGCCCCTGACTCAGGCTGGCAAATCTTCGGTTTCTGACTCTGCATATCGAAGATTCACTCGCTAGTCTGCTGTCAGACTTTAGAGGTGAATTGTGTTACGAGAACGCATGTTCGTTTACTGTGAGTGTCGCTTTAAGTGCCTGAGTGAGGCGGGGCTGTGACGTCAGACACAAGCTGCGGCAGCCTGAGGGAGCGGGAGCGGGAGAGGGAGACAAGTTGTTGGAAATTCAGCGTGTGACTGCTATAGGCTGCAACTCTTCCATGCCCAAAAGGTTGAGTTGATCTGATCATCGGCACGCAGTGCACAATGGATGTGTGACTGTCACTTCGTATCATCCATATGTGTGGATTTGCTGGAGTATCCTGTGGTATCACTTTTGTTGGTCCTTACCTGGAATCGGGGTGTTCTGTGGTAACCACTTGAAGACGATATTCCTGTCACTGTCACCTGGTGATATTTCTAAGTGGATTTCGGAGCTAAACGACGGATAAGATCTTCGGCGACTGTTATTTCGTTTACCCAGCGTGGAATGTGTGTGGAATTCTTCGTAATTGCCTTCTCTCTACATTCCCTTTATTAGTAACTACGCTATGCAGCAATATAAATGCAGATATATCAAACAGGTTAGCAATGATTGTGTGTGTGTGTGTGTGTGTGTGTGTGTGTGTAAATAGGAAAGCCAAACTTCTTCACGCCTCGGGGTGAATGGATACCGTCTGACGGTGATGAGTGAAGTTCGGTTCAGTTCGTGGGATTGAGTCGAGTAGTGATGGAGAGAGAGAGGGAGAGTTTTGAGTCTTCAGGTAAGCTGACGCCGTCGATAGTCCCGTCGTCCTCCGAAATCCTTTGGATGTCACCGACTGTGACACTACAAACGGGACCGTTCTTCTGTGGTGGAGTTATTAACCCAGGCGAGGGATGGACACACGAATAACTCCCCACCGGTCACAGCCTTTTCACACTGCGAGAGCCACTGATCGATGCTCCGGATCGATCTTCCAAAGCCCAACTTTTTCTGTGGACTATACAAAGCTCATTCAGTGTCCAAAACCATGTGTCTGGAGGTCTATCAGCGGACCTCCTACTTATCTCACCGTGCTGAGCCCCAGC